>NC_037686.1:64832878-64995245 GCF_003255815.1 Theropithecus gelada
TGATATCTCACGGGTTTGATTTTCTTTCCTTTTCTTTTTTTCTTTTTACTTTTCTTTTTGAGACGGAGTCTCACTCTGTCGCCCAGGCTGGAGTGCAGTGGCCGGATCTCGGCTCACTGCAAGCTCCGCCTCCCGGGTTCACGCCATTCTCCTGCCTCAGCCTCCCGAGTAGCTGGGACTACAGGCGCCCGCCACCACGCCCGGCTAATTTTTTTGTATTTTTTAGTAGAGACGGGGTTTCACTGTGTTAGCCAGGATGGTCTCGATCTCCTGACCTCATGATCCGCCCGTCTCGGCCTCCCAAAGTGCTGGATTACAGGCTTGAGCCACCGCGCCCGGCGTTTTTTTTTTTTTTTTTTAGACAGAGTTTCCCTCTGTCACCAGGCTGGAGTACACTGGCACAATCTCGGCTCACTGTAACCTCCATCTCCTGGGTTCAAGCGATTCTCCTGCCTCAGCCTCCTGAGTAGCTGGGACTACAGGTGCACACTAGCACTGCCAGCTAATTTTTGTATTTTTAGTAGAGAAGGGGTTTCACCATGTTGGCCAGGATGGTCCCGATCTCTTGAACTCATGATCCGCCTGCCTTGGCCTCCCAAATTGTTGGGATTACAGGCCTGAGCCACCACACCCGGCCGATATACATTTTAAAATGGATCACTGAATAGATAGTTACAACTTGGCCATTAGAATGATAGAGACAACTATATGCTTTATTTTACCGTCCAGAAACAAATGAAAGAAGAAATATTCCATAAATACTTGTATGCTTTTGAACAACATGGACTCAATAAATTGATAGAAACATGTTATTAAGATTACAGGATAATATAAAAATGGAGGTTACTGACATAAAAAATAAAATGAGTTCAACAAAAGCATATTTCACTAATAATTAAATAAATAGGATAATGTGAGAAGACAGGAAAGACTCCTGTATAGGAGCCATGACATGAGAACATGAGTCACTGTATTGCGAAGGGTTATTGACCTGATCCATAAGAGGAGGTGGGGCCACCTTCCACAATACCCACGGGCAGGAACATATGTGGAGCTGAGAGGATCACCTTGGGGGCTCCTAGAACTCTCTTATCCTACCATAGCTGTGAAAGAATACATGTAGCAACCCCAAGCAGAGATACATTGTCAAGAGCTAAGGTCTTTCAGTTGAGAGCTGAGGGTTAGAGAAATTAACAATAAATAGTAGAGGAAGTAAGGGATCAATACAAGTTAGAGCCCCCAAATCAACTTTGATGATGGGGCTATAATATCTCCCACGAACCTCTCTCTTCCAAGTCCAACTCCTTCCCACCCAATGTAGAAATTGCTCCCTGAACCTGTGTAGAGAAATAGATCTGTGTGGTGCAAGGAAGTATCGGGGAATAGTGATGACCATGACAACACTCAGATTTGCTGACTCAGATTTGCTGCCACACAAGGCACAATTTAGAAACAGCGCCAGATTCTCTGCTCATCACCATGTTAACAACAGATTCATGCTCATCACCATGTTAACAACAAGGCTTTGCTTTCTACAGGTTGTGCTCAGCCAATGACTCAATGTAGCAGAGATCCAAGGCAGGCTTTCTCTTGCAATGAATGGCTCCCTCTTGCCTTCTGATAGGCAACTGAGGCGTGAACAAACTGCATTGGTTTAGTCAAAACCCTGTTAGAACTGTGCTACTGCAGTTCTAGACCGTCAAACCCAACTCGTCCTCTTACGCTTTCTCCTTCACAGGGTCCAGAACAGCATAGTGGTCTGAAAACATTTCTCAATGTCTCCAGTTCCTTCATCTTTTTTTTCCCTCCCAGATGTTCACCACAAATATATATGTGTGTGTCTGTGTGTGTGTATATACATGTGTGTGCTCTCTCTCTCCCTTCCTTTCTCTTTTTTTGAGCTATGAGTCATGTAAACAAACCAGAAAAATACCAAACCCCAAATTATTGAGAAATAATATTAATAAACCAGTTTTTTTTCTTCTTACTACATGCAAGCGTTTTTGGTGTGTATTGAGTCTATACATGATTTCTCGTTTCGGAAGTTCCATTAAGCACACATTTAGAATCTTCCTTATTGTTTGTACATTTAAGGTTTCGAAGGTACAAACTGATGTGATTGTGATGACATTAGTTGCCATCGTTTTTTAAGTTACATTCACCTACTTACTCCCATCAGAGAAGAAACTTCATCATGCACACAAAGTGATTATTGTTCTACCAACCAGATAGGAGACTCATTGCAAAATGTGTGAAGTGAGTAACATGCATGGAAATTCTACACATTTGTAGACAAAATTTGTGATAGGAAATGCGAATAGCATTTAGGTCATCATCTATCCTATAACATTACTAATTTTAGAAGCATCAATCAATCATTTTAAAGTGAATCCAGTGTAACTGACAGAAATACATAAGCACATTTTTAGTAGCTGCACTTTCCACAGTATTTTAGATTATGTTGCATTTTTCAGCCTTGTTCAGTGTCCTGAAATATATGCTGTGGTTCATTAAAAACACACATATAAGAGGATAGAAAATATACTAAGCCAGTTTAATACGAATAAAGTTGGAGAATTACATTTCAGCCTAATGATATCACATATTCCAAATCTCCTTTAAGGACTGTTTGATGCCTATAATTAACTGGTCATTAGTGACATCAATTCCCTGCCAGCTTTAATCATGACACAAACTTACAGCACAGTGCACACTAACTACTCTCTAAGGCACATAAATTACTTCAAAATCTCTCTTTTCAGGTAGAGACTGTGAAAATCACTTAACAGTTCATTTCCTTGGTACAACCAAGAGAAAAAAATGGAGATAGCTTCTGAAATCCAGAATGGGAGTTCAGTACCTAACAACTACAGAGGGATTTTTGTATCATCTAAATTTAGTCAAGTAAATTTAATGCAGACAATTCATTTTTTATATATTGAGAAATTACACTATGGCCAGAGGGGGAAAATACAGATAAAACAATCACTGCTCAGGCCATAGAGAAAAAAGTAAATACTAATTCAACTTATATTTTAAAAGATCTCCATACATGAGAAGGAGAATAATAGATGCATCATCAATGATTAGAGTAGTTGAGGAAGGTTACCTAGGACATAAAAGGGCTGTCACCTTGTACTTCTCATAGCAGAATTTTATAGTTTTCACAAGTGTGAGCCCTTTACTGCTTATTTGTAATAACCCGCAGTTTTCATTACAAGAAATGATTGAAAATAATTGATGAGCCTGTGAATTCTGAGGCAAATATTCAGGTATTCCTCTAAGCTTGATTATCCTGGTATAAGTGCTTCCATGGTTCTCATTTGTCCATTCTTAAACACTGCAGGCTCCCTCTTCCTCTCAGTCCACATGTAATTAATTGAGTATTTCTGAAAAATGTATTGTACTGATAGATATTGCTTTAAATCTCTTTCTAATTGTTGAGAATTACGAAGGGTTCAAGATACTATCTTACTGCAAGCTAACACATTAGCCTGCAACGGTTTTACAGATGCTAAGAAAAGACACAACACTCCTAGTTTACAGACTTTCTTACTTATGGCAAAAGCAGTTGCCGAAATACCAGGGAGGTGGCATCAGTTTCCTGGGCCCCATATTACCTGGTCAATACAGGTGGACTCAGACGGCATCCAGCATATGCAGTGGGTTGTGTTTCAGGAGAGGAAACGTTGTCCTCATTTGCAGCCCATAAGATAAGCAAACCCAATGTTTGAGGGGAGAAGTAAACCAATTCCTCAAGCTTGCTCACTGAAATCACAGCTTGAAGAGAGGACTTGTGTTACTGGTATACGCAGCAAGACATAAAGGAGTGCAAGGACCCGTGGAAGATCATCTCCCAATACTGGTTTCCATGACATTATCCTGCGGCTAGCTTTGTAATTGCCAAGTTCATAATTGGTTTCCTTTTCTCTTGGACCTCTAGTTATGAGGTAACCTTCAAAGCATAACTGTATAAATTGTCTAAAAGCTTTTGTATGGGCCCGGCGCGGTGGCTCAAGCCTGTAATCCCAGCACTTTGGGAGGCCGAGACGGGCGGATCACGAGGTCAGGAGATCGAGACCATCCTGGCTAACACGGTGAAACTCCGTCTCTACTAAAAAAATACAAAAAACTAGCCGGGCGAGGTGGCGGGCGCCTGTAGTCCCAGCTACTCGGGAGGCTGAGGCAGGAGAATGGCGTAGACTCGGGAGGCGGAGCTTGCAGTGAGCCTAGATCGCGCCCCTGCACTCCAGCCTGGGCGACAGAGCGAGACTCCGTCTCAAAATAAAATAAAATGAAATAAAATAAAAGCTTTTGTATGATTTCCTCATTGTTCATTCGATATCCTTTAATGACATATTTAAAATGTTTACTATATGTATATATGTGTGTATACTTCTGGAATACAAAACTATTATTATATTCCTAATTAAACTATAGTATCCATGAAACCAAGTAAATTCAACAGTTCCTCATAAATTTTATTAATTCAGATGACATTTGTTTAGGTAACATCAAATTTCTTAAGGAGAGGTACATCTTTTTGGAAGTATTAAGTGTAAGTAATAAGTATTTGCTGTTTTCCAGAATTACATATACATTTTAGTATTTGCGATGTTTAAAATATAAGAGAAATGCCCAAATTCTAATTTATCTTAATACGTCTGATGATATTCTAGGTATACAATTAAGATGCACATTTTGGATATTAATCTGAAAAGTGTTTAGAAGTCTACTCATTCTTACTGAGGAGGTCTTAAATTCTATATTTAATATGTGGATTTATATTACTAAAAGAAATTTTAAAAATGAAAGGCAAAAATAATTCTCTTTTCTGTTACCTAACATTTCCCCTCTCCATTTGTCTTATGATTATTTATTTCAGGGTTGAACTCCTTATTTGGGGGATTATATGAAGGACCAAAAACAAAATAAAATGTATCATATTCTGACCTAGGAACACGAATCTGCCTACATTTTTTACATGTTTACTTACACTTCTCAATTTTACCAACCTTTTCATTACAAAGAAATAAATAATACGTAAGGTGATTTCAATTTATTGTTCTGTCTTTAAGTAATGTTCATATTTCTGAAAACTCTATATTGTGAGCATCTATGTAGTACTGTACTAGTGAATGAGGAAATGATGTTTATCCAAAATATTCTCCTCTCTAATTATAAGCTGTCCAGCCTTATACTCCATTCCTTTCACTGCTTTGCCTTTGATACTCCTGCATGCACATGATATGCTCATTTATTCCTTGTAAAAGAGTGCTGACTTTTTCAGCGAAGAGCTGAGCTACATTAAAATCCTCCTAGACTCAGTATACTTCAGACTGTTTGGAATGTGGATGAGTTTTGCATCATTGATAATGCACCGCTTTTCTAGCTTCAGTGATTCTACTCATTCATTTCTACATTAGTTCTGAAGAGCATTTTATGTAACTTTTCAATTATGTTAAATGTTACTTTGAATTTTGGAAGCATGAATGTACCCCATTGAGTGGGCGAATCTCCTGATCCTTCCTGCACTCTTTTTCTCCTCCCATCCTATCAAGCCAAGTGCTGAGCTTCCTCTCCACAATTCCTTTGAGAATCAATCTTTGTGTGATATACAGCCTAGGGGTGCCTTCTACAGAGGTATGAATACAAATGTATGTCTGCCTTGAGATCATGAGAGGTGTTAAAAGATGAACTGAGGCATGTTAAAATTTTTGAACAGTTTATTTGAGCAAACAGTGATGTATTAACTGGGCGGCTGCAGAACATAGGTGATTCACGGCTCCACTAAAGAGCTGCAAGTGGAGAGCGTGTATAGAGTGAACATCAAACAGAGCAATTACTTAGTTAACTAAAGTGGTGCAGTTGCCTTACTTGGGTCATTCTAGTGGAAAGTCCAGAGCTAGAATGTACTTGGCAGTTTCTGATTGGTTAAGTTTTATTTTACTAGTTACACTGAGTTGGGTTTCAGTTTGTTTTGGGCACTGGAGCCACCTCAGTCTAATGACCTCCCAATTAATTATTAATATTATTATTATTATTTATTTTTTGAGACCGAGTCTTGCTCTGTTGCCCAGGCTGGAGTGCAGTGGTAAGATCTTGGCTCACTGCTACCTCTGCCTCCTGGGTTCAAGCAATTCTCATGCCTTAGCCTCCCTAGTAGCTGGGCATACAGGCGCTCCACCAGGCCTGACTAATTTTTGTGTTTTTAGTAGAGACGGGTTTTCACCATGTTGGTCAGGCTGGTCTCGAACTCCTGACCTCAAGTGATCCACCGCCTCGGCCTCCCAAAGTGTTGGGATTACAAGGGTGAGCCACCATGCCTGGCCCCAAATAATAATTTTAACAGAGGCACAAGACACCATGTTGCTGATATTATGTTGAATAGTTTAGATTTTTCTCATTTTATTTAGCATTTCATAAATATTAGATCATTATATTCTGTACTTGTAAACTAAAGAACAGTTTTTGTTTTATAAAAAGAAAACATTACAGATCACTTATAAAACTACTTATTTAAAGTGTATTTTCTGTACTTGTCAAGCACTCCAGGAAAATAAAGATTTAGGACCTGATTTAAAGCAGACTTATAAGGCTTCTGGGATCCACTATAATACACAGTCCCAGCCAACACTCAGCCTGCACACAGGAGAACATCTGGGTTGCATGGGGAGGTGGTGTTGGAGGATAACGCTTCAGTTGTCACGAATGAGAACACTTCACAAATCCATCATGGGCTTGTGCTAGTGAACCCAGAGTACCTGAAAATAGTTTATCCTACCAATCAAAAGTCTTACTTTCTTAACAAAATATTTTATTACTTTGATAACTAGTGCTATTATAGCTAGTATTAAAATATACAATATTATTAAAATAACTTAATATTTTATTTTATGTATCAATAAATTTTATTTAATTAATAAAATACATTAATACGATATTAATAAATAACAGTAAATATTATTGAATCATAATAGTCCAATTTGCTGAGCTTTAAGCATATTTATTCTTGTTTAACATTTTTAGGAATTCTATAAACTTGACATTTTAATTAGTACCATTTCTGTAGTAATTACATTTGCACACCAGTATATGTGAATATAATTCACATTGGATTGGATTACAGTGGATCCATAGTACCATTACAATGAATCCCAGTGTCGTCACCGTGGTGGAAACTGTGATCCTCACTGCTAAATGATATCCCAGAATACTTTTTGGACTATACTGTAACTAGATTTTATGAAAACCCTTTACTGCCTAGTGAGAAACTATAATATCTATAATTTGAAGTTAGCATTGGACCTGCTCACTACAGGAGCAGAAAGATTGTCTTGGACTTAAAATTTTTTTGACTTCCTGTTGATTGAGGAATGCATACATCTAAAGCAGAAACCTTGAACCAGAGATGAGAGTCAAGTGTGGGCGGTGACTGAGCTCCCCACCAACTCGGTGAGACTGAATGTCCTATGAAGCAACACACAGACAATGATGGGAAAATTTTGTTTTTCTGTTCATCTGTATTATGAGAACACAAAGTGCAATATTATAATTAGTTTTGGTTGCTATGTCATAATTTATAACCTTGATCACGATCACTCTCATCTTTCTCATCGCTGAGTGCTGCGATACTACATAATTTATTGTCAATAACTGGTAAGCTCTGTGTGTGAAAAGAAGTTGAAAAGGTACAGTTTAGATCATTTTCAACGATATAGGAACTGGTTACGTCCATACCCAGCCTGCTCTCATCAAGATTTCCTTTTCATTTTGACATGCTCCCTAATTCCTTCTCCCTGACTTCTTGCATCGTACTCACAATTTCATTCCAAGCTTAAGTGTCCCAGACACTCTAGTTGTACTAATTTTTTTAAATGCTTTTTTCTTACTGTTGATGACGTTATTCCATACATTCTTCTCAGATTTATAATTTTATGTAATTTTTGGTAAACATTCTTATAGTTTCACCTTTTCCCCTAAGCATTTCTACTAATTTTTTGTGCTTATTTAAACTTGGCATCTCCCTACATATTTCTCCATAGAAATCTCTTGAACTAAAGACATCATTTTGTCTATAATGATTTAGAACTCTGTCTTCCTGGGTAGAAGAGAAATCTGGAGGTTGAGAGTAGCCAAATGAAGAGTTAATAACATCTACTTTGATTCTATCCACAATTATGCCAATGGGGAAACCACATACTGGGCTATCATATGCATTAATAAGAAAAGTTGGTGCAAATTTTCGATTAATTCAAAATGCTCATTAAACAAACCTGGCTCTTTTCATTTAAACTAATTCATAATAAAATGATATTACTTTTAGTGAAAACATGTAAGCTGACTAATGCAGGAAGATAAGTTATTCTCAAAGCCAATGCAAACTTTAAGAAGCCAAATCCATATCGTTGTCATCATTTCTTCTCTAGAATATGTAGACACCCAGGACACAGAGTTCCACAATGTTTTTGAGTTTTACTGATCTCCTGCTATGACCTGGTGCCACTCTTCCTAATCTTGAAATATATCAATGTATCATCACCAGTCCATTTGTTATCCACCAAATTCCCTTGCACTAAGTGCTGTGACAAGTAAGCAAAGATTATCTTAGATTTACTACTGAATGGAAGCATGCCAGAAGCAGAAATCAACCAAATGGAAGTAAGAGTAAATAAAAGAATAAAGGCTGTGTTTTAGTTAAAAAGACAGCCAGTTACTGGGATTTATGCGATGTCCAATGTAGGGTAAAATGACAGTATTTTCATCATCAATTATTGACAAAAATGTAAAAGTAGTGGGAGGTTGCAAATAAGGAGAATGTGTTGGATTTCAAGAAACTACTATATGAAAAAGAGCTTAGCTGATCAGTGTTTCTTTTTTGTGTTATCCTCCCTATTTATTGATGGGACTAGGTCTTTTCATTGAGTGTATAAATCTGGCATATAAAATACACATAAATGAATGTTCAAACAGTTGCATAACTTATTTCACTTCTCAACATAGCAGAAAGTGCAATCTTGTTTGAGAGTCACCAAGAAACTTTACTCTGAAACAACGCCTGAAGAAAGAAGAATAATTTAGCCGCTTAGTTCCCATCTGCAATTTAAAGAAAAAAATACATAGTATACAAATACATATTGAATAGCAGAACTACCCAAGGTATGCAGCAAAGATTTCCATCTCCCTTCATAGGTTCAAAGGCTATTGTTGTTCTTTGTTGTTGTTGATGTTGTTTTGAGACAGTCTCCCTTAGTTGCCCAGGCTGGAGTGCAGTGGCATAATCTTGGCTCACTGCAACCTCCACCTCCCCAGTTCAAGTGATTCTCATGTGTCAGCCTCCCAAGAAGCTGGGATTACAGGTGTGCACCACTATGCCCAGCTAATTTTTGTATTTTTCAGCAGAGATGGAATTTCATTATCTTGGCCAGGCTGGCCTCGAACTCCTGGCCTCAAGTAATCTGCCTGCCTTAGCCTCCCAAAATTATGGGATTACAGGCATGAGCCACCACCATCTGGCTTCAAAAAGCTCAAATATACAATACTATATTCTTAACTATGGTCATGAGGCTATTCCTTAGATCTCCAGAAATTATTTATCTTGCATAACTTAAAATTGGTAGTTTTTAACCATCATCTATCCGTTTATATAATAATCCTCCTCCTGCCTATAGAAACTAAAATTATCTACTCTGTTTCTTTGAGTTAGAATTTTTTAGATACCATGTATAAGTGAGATTATGTAGTATTTGTCTTTCTGTGTCTGGCTTAATTAGCATAATGTGTTCTCTGGGTTCATCCCTGGTTTTGCAAAACAGTATTTCCTTGTTTTTCATAAGGCTTAATAATATTCCATTGCCTGTGTGTTTGTGTGTATATACACACATATACACACACACACATGCTATCTATATATGTCACATTTTTAAATCCATTCAATATGGGTCTCTTTTAATGTCTACATCTTTCCTTTTGTTCACATTGTTTGCCTACCCTGCTCAATGCCTGTCCAATAGTCAATAACATTAATACATTAATATTTACTACTGTATTAGAGTACAACATCCTCACTCTTTCTTTTCTATTTCTTGTGGGAGGATCCCCGCTAGCAATTAGACTTTCTCTTCATTTCTTGGAATCCCCTCTTCCTGCTCACTTACTCCACTGTCACATCTCACATAACCTCCTCCTATAGGGGGCAGAATATGCCAGAGGACTTCAAAAAGTCCATGGAAAAAGCTCGCTATGAAAAAAACTGCATGGATTTTTAAAATGTTTTTGCATCAAAATAAACTTTTACTAACTTGTTACAACAAATCTGAATACAATCTAGTTTTAGACACTAAGTAGGATAGGACATCAGTCTGAAAAGGACCCCTATCAGAGCAATGTGAATTCTGCTGAAATTGAAACAAGAACAGACATCAAACTTATGGTAAAGCTTGGGTGGCAAAATGATGAAATAATAGATGCTTAGGAAAAGTTTATGGAATCAGTGTATCCAAAGAAATCAGCTGTTTAATCATTGACAACTCACTTTAAGAAAGGAGGAGACAATGTTGAATATGTAGCCTGAAGCCACAGACCATCCACATCAGTTTGAGAGGAAAAATTAATCTTGCTAGTTCTCTAATAGAAGAAGGCCAGTTACCATTGACATTTCAATTGGTTTAGCATACACAATTCTGACTGAAAAATTAAAGCTGAGCAAAGTTTCCACTTGATGAGAGTCAAAAGTGTTGCAACCAGATCAGTAGCAGTAAAGAGCAGAATTTTCAGTGGAAAACTAAACAAATGGGATGAAGATCCTGAAGCATTTCTTTGAAGAACTGTAACAGGAGATGAAATGCGACTTTACCAGTACTATCCTCAACACAAAACACAACCAAAGCAATGACTACCAAGAGGCAAAAGTGGTCCAGTCGCAGAAAAAGAGGCCTGGTCAAGAGCAAAGAGATTCTCGAGGCATTTTGCTTGTTAACTTTCTGGACGGCCAAAGAATGGTAACATCTGCTTATTCTGAGACTGTTTCGAGAAAGTCAGCCAAAGCTTCAGCAGAAAAATACCTGGAAAGCGTTACCAGAGAGTCCTTCTTCACCATGACAATGCTCCTGCTCCTTCCTTGGACCGAACAAGGGACATTTTGTGAGAGTTTTGATGGGAAATCAGTAGGCATCTACTTTACAGTTCTGATTTTCATCCCTCTGACTTCTTTTTGTTTCCTAATCTTAGAAAATATCTGTAAAGGGCACCCACTTTTCATCAGTTAATTATGTAAAAAATACTGCATTGATAGGAATCCCCAGAATCCCCTGTTCTTTAGGAATGAGCTAAAGGGCTGATATCACTGCCTACAAAAGAGTCTTGACCTTGTTGGAGCTTATGTTGAGAAGTAACGTTTACATTTTCATTTTTGTCTTATAATTCCAGTTTTTCATAAACTTTTAAAAAGTCCCCTCATATTATCCTAATGGGGTAACTGGCGACGAAAAATAAGGATGCTTGGCCTTTCTTCTCCAAGTTTTAGGAATGAAATTGTGCAGATACTTTGTACTTTTTAAGACCAGTCTTTGTAGTGCGCAGCAGAAATGTTCCTATTACTAGAGATGACAGGGTGAATAGTCTGCCGAAATTTTGAGTTTAATATTAGAAAACCGTTTGTCCATACTTGTAAGCTACAACCTCCAATGTCAACTTTCTCACTTAATCAAAGTGATATTATAATGCCCATGTTGACACATTTCCCAATGATTCAGAATTTACCTGAGAAAGAGACATGATCTATGTTGTATTAACATTTTGGGTCATCTCAAAAAATCTATGGTGTCAAAATTACTTAATATTTTATAATGTATGACTCATTATCCTCACTTTTCTTAAATCAGTCACAGACGTGCTCACAGGGTTACTAGTATTTATTTTGCACGTACACTTGACCAGAATCTGTTTCCAGTGCTTTGCAGATATTAACTCACCTAAATCCTGTATGAGCGTGATTCCATCATTTTAATTTCCATTTTACTAATGAGGAAACTAAGGAACAGAGATCATCTGTAATTTTTTCAAGACTGTACTATTCATAAGTGATAATCTGGAAATAGAAGTCAGGCAGCCTGTTGCAAAGGATTGAGCAGTTCATTAGCCACATTTGAGACTGTGCTTTAGAGTCTGGTGTTTCAATTCTAACATTTTGCTTTTGAAGCCTGAGCTATTGTATTTATCACTTCCTCTTGCTACTGATAACATTGCTTTTTTTTATATTTTTCTGAGAGCAAGACATTTAAACCTTTTGCTCATCTCTATTCGCGCTATATATATCTATATATATATATCAGTTCCAATTAAAGAGGATTTTTATCTTGAAAACAAGACTGGAAAATTGACCTCTTTGTTATTTCTTTACACCTACATTTACAATATCTGCTAAAAGAGCCAGTAAACATAAAACACCAAGAAAAGAGAAGAGGTGACTAACCCCTCTCATGAGAATTCAACTCTGCTTTGTCCATGAGTGAAGCATGTGCTTTATGTGGAGAAAGAAAGGGCAATATGCAGGCAGACACACACCTAGGAAGGAAGAAGGGATGAGACAATTTCATGAGCTAACTCAGAGTTGTAGCCATACAGAAAAGCAAAAATGAGTTCAAGCGTGGTTCGGCTAAAATCAAACGTTATTCACATAGGTAAATTCACACATACAGTATATTTTTTCCTAAAAATGCTTGCAGATAAGAGCACCATTGCATGGGCACCCTTAACACCCTATAGAAGTAAAAGTCAATTTGGAAATACCTGAAAGTGGTTTAACTTTGACCTGTCATCAGTAAAGGTGACTACACAAATTTTTGTGTACACCAGGACATTGCTGAGAATGAAAGGATCAGTGCTAATGGTTACACCAGGAAACAGCATGCCTGGTGCTAACTCAAGCACATCAGAACATATAATCCCTATTTATGTAATACTTTAAATTTTTGTCTATTTCTAAAGTTTATTTTTACTTTATATTTAATAATGAGTAAACTGACCTAGGGTCTGCATCAGCACTTATCCTTTAGTAGCTGATTTTTTCGTGAAACATGATAGGACTTTAATTCATAATTTTAAATCCTAGTTTATTCCTAGATGACTTTCTTTGATTTTTTGGTTTTACATGTATGGTTCTTCACTTCAATACTATGTATTGTATGTATGTAGACTCACTATTATATTAAAAAATTTCTTCACTTTCATTTACTTAGCTCACTTTCACATTCTGACTTCTATACTTTATTGTTTAATGTTCCTTTCATTTTTGCTCTTTTGTCTTTAATTTTTTTTAATAAATCTCTTATATTGAAGTATAACCGATACAAAAAGTCATGTAAATTATAAATATTTGTATTAGTGCATCTTGTCATAATAAACACACCCATAAAATCACCAGGTCAATGAAGAAATGAGGCCTGGTGGGAAATAGCAAAAGAGACTTAGGGTGCTAATAATTCTCTGTGTTGATATGAGTGCTGATGACAGAAAAGTGTATAGTTTGTGAGAAGTCATTATGATTTGTGCATTTCTCTGAGTGTGTGTCATATTTAATACAACATCTAACAAGTTTCTGTATCGAGTGGATCAGGTTATAATCCATAGGAACAGATTAAAGAGCAGCTTTGATTCCACCTTTTTATTCTACGGAATCTTTTTCTTAATGGATACACTGGAAAATAATCTGGAACAGCAGTTGATAAGAGGTGTACAATATTAATTTGAGATTCTAAGCACTTACATAAGCTTGATAGCTGTGACATATTCTGGTTGTTTTCCAGCCCATTCCCATATAATTTGATTTGATGATTTAAGTAACACTCTTTGCTGTATTAACAACAACTTGAATAGTAATTTTAACCAAATGAAACAATTCTATTAGGAGAAACAGCAAAGATGAAAATTACCGGAATCAGGCAGCTTCCAGTCATGATGCATGAGAACACGTGCAACATCTAACTTCTAAACAAATTCTGAACTGCTGAAAGCAACACACAGAGAATTATAGCCCTGGATATACTTACACATGTATCAAGTTGCTAATAAAATCACTGGTGAAGAACATTATTTGTAATGTCATTTACAGATACCAATTCGTATGCATTAATTGCTCTTCAACATAAATAATTTATAAATAAAATATTATTAGTTGGTTATGTATTTTAGTCCTTGGTTCTCTTGAGGAGTACGATTCTATGTCAGTTTGCTCATTAGAGTTTGCACAGCCTGTGTCTTGAGGCTTCTCACTACAGCGGATTTACTCATTCAGTCAGTGCACTGAGTCCTTTAGATCCTCCACTTAAATGTGTAAAATGTATTTCAGAATGCTTCTATTATGAATTGAACGTTTGTGGCCCCACCAAAATTGTGAGTTGAAGCCTTCATAGCCAGTGTGATGGTATAGGAGATAAGGGTTTGGTAATTAGGTTTATGTGAGGTCATGATGAGGGATCCTCCACCCCTCATAATGGAATTAGTATCCTTAAATAAGTAGAAAAAGAGACGCTTCTCTTTCTGAGAACACACAGAAGAGGTAACGTGAGCCCATGGTGCCAAGAAGACCATCTGTAAGCCAGGAAGAGGGCCTTCCCTGAATGCAGAAACTGCTGGCACCTTGATCTTGGACTTCCCAGACTCCAGAAAAGTGGGAAATAAATATCTGTTGTTTATGCCCCTTGATCTATGGCATTTTTCTATAGCAGCCAGAGCTGACTAAGGCAGAATCTATCTTTTAGAAGCCAACAAAGAGTGCCTTGAGCAATGAGATATGTTTTTGAATGTCAAAACAAAAGGACTGATAAAGATTATTTTATTTCCACTGAAAATGACTTCATTCTATGAGTTAGTGTTTAGATCCTATAATAAAATACATCTTTTTTAATGAAAATAATTGTCAAGTGTGTTCTTAACAGATATTTGAGGAATAAAAGAATCAAAATTACTTCAGTCAAAGTAATATTCAAAGTATCTTGGGGATTAAAAATTTTTGGACTTTCAGCTCAGAAATGTAGAAAGCTAGAAAGAGTGCTGCTCCCACTCATACAAAAATTACGTGAAAAGAAGTTGGGCAATATGCATATTAGTGATTTTTCTTAAGCCAATAGAAAATTGAGAATGCATGCCAACCAAGTAAGATGAAATCTGGAGAGACACAGGCACTTATGTGGACCCCCCCCCCCCATATCCCAACTATCTGATTCCAGACAGATTGAGCTAATTAAATTGTGCAGAATGAAAATGCAGGGGCCTTGTTTACAAATTATTAAGTATTTCAAGACAAAAACTGCAGATGATTTGATTAAGTGTGGGCCATATTAAACATGAGGCTCTGGTGACTGCACATATCACACACCCATGAAGGCAGCTCAGCTGACACATGCCATATAAGTCAGTGGAAAGATGGAGCTAAGAATTCTGAATGGACTGCTAAAGGCTGGATATGAGGTTTTCAAATATACGATGGTTCTAGGGGTCGAAAATACAGGGAGTCCACGTATTTTGGGGGGTTTTCTTTCACACAAATCAAGCCAGGAGCTCACAGGAAAGACAGGGAAGAATCTTGATTTGTTTTTTTCCATGGTGCTGTACAGGGAGAGGAAAATAGCAGGCAGTGCTAACACCTGATTTAGCATAGCTACTCCATGCCCCTATGGAACAAAATATTTAATCTACAGAGGAAAGACCAACAAAAACTCTCATGTAAGGACACTGGCAGAAATCCACAACAATGCGGATAAAAAACAAAACCAAATTTGCTAACATAGAATTATTTATGCAGTATAATTACCATTGACATTGAGGGAGAAATAGTGTCTTTTTCAGACAAACACAAAAAGGAGGAAATTTGTTCCTAAAATACCTACTTTATAAGAATTTCTCCAAACAGAAGAGACATTGTATCAGTCAGAAACGTGGATCAGCACAAACCAAGAGTATTGAAAAATAGAAAAAAAAAATAGTAATTTTTTTCTATTTTAATTGCCTAAAAATATTTCTTACTGTCTAAAGAAAATAACAACAACAATGTAATACTAAAAAGTAAGACAGTAACATCACAAAGAATGGCAAGGGGGATTGGAAATATATTCTTATAAAGTCCTTATTCTATATGTAAAGTAGTATTATAATATTTGAATGTAGAGTCAAAATAATGAACAATGTACAGTAAAGCACAGATAAATATCTAAAATGTCTTAAAATTAAAAAAAGACAACAGTGGAATTAAATAAGTGAGACTCTATTTGTAAGATTAAAATAATATAAAATAAAATAAACACTTTAAAAATGTCAGTTCTTCCTAGATTGATTTAACGATTCAACATTATCCAATTAAAAATCCTAAGCAAATATTTTATTTCTTAGAAATAAGTAAGCTGATTACAAACTTTGTATGCAAAAGCAAAGGAACTAGAATATCCAAAACATTTCTGAAAAAGAACAAAGTTGGATGCTTCACATTCCCTTATATTAGAAATTATTACAAAGGCTACAGTGACAAAGAGAAAGTGTCATTAAATATAACAGATCAATATTACAGGAGAGAAAAACAAGTAGGAGACCTCTATTAGTATAGACAATTGAATATATACACAGTTACAGGCAGAAAAGATAGCCTTTTCAGCAAATAGTTCTGCAACATTTGGAAGTATATATGCAAGAAATATAATAATGATGATAAATTAAATTAAAATAACCTAGAGGCATATTTCTGACCGCATAGGAAATTTAACTGAAAACTTGACTGATTGATTGATTGATTCATTGATTGACAGAGTATAAATGTAAAACTTCCAGAACACAAACATAGAAAAACATTTTTGTGCCCTTGATTTGGGTGATATTTTAGGTACAATATCAAATGTACATATATATGCATACACACACACACATATATATACACACATATGTGTGTGTATTTTATTTAACTTTATCAAAATTAATTGTAGCTCACAAAATGAAAAGACAAGCACACAGTAAGAGAAACTATTGCAAATAGATTATCTGATAAACAACTGATATTCAGAATATATGAAGTACGCTAATCTCAATGGGTTAAAAAAGCAAAGCAAAAAAAAAAAAAAGCAAAGCAAAAACAAAAATCAGAAAGGCACAAATTTTAAACAGAAACTTCACTAAAAAAGATACACAGATATCACATAAGCACATCAAATAATGCACAACATTATTAAACATTAGGTAGATGAAAATTAAAGTCACAATGAGATATCAGCAGACACCTATTAAAAAGACTAAAATCTAAGCTGACAATACAAAAGGCTGACATTATTAAAGAGTAACTGGAGCACATATACGTCTGGTAGAAATGTCAGTCAAATGCTAAGAAATGTTAGAATGCAATTTTGCACTTCTCAGAAAGTCAAAATGCACTTATCCATGACCCAGAAACCTCATTTGCAGATATTTACCCAAATTCACTGAAAACATTTTCCCACAAAACATTCATTGCAAACCAATTTTTTTTTTTTTTTTTTTTTTAGATGGAGTCTCGCTCTATCACCCAGGCTGGAGTGCAGTGGCACGTGGCTCACTGCAACCTTTGTCTCCTAGGTCAACTGATTTTCCCGCTTCAGCCTCCCAAGTAGCTGAGATTACAGGTGCCTGCCACCACACCCAGCTAACTTCTGTATTTTTAGTAGAGAAAGGGTTTCGCCATGTTGCCCAGGCTAGTTAGGCACTGCTGACCTCAAGTGATCTGCCAGCCTTGGCCTACAAATCTATTTATAATCAGTAGACATTGACATAACCCATACGTCCCTTAAGAAGTAAACAGATTAGAAAACTGCAGTGCATCCGTACAATGAAATACTAACTAATAATGAAAAGGTGAGCTACTGACTCAGATACAGTGGAAGAATCTTACCTGCATATTGCTAAGTGCAAGAAGTCACACCCAAAATGTGACATACTGACACAGCCTTCTAGAAAAGGCAAAACCATAGGACATACAACAAATCACAATAGTGCCAGTTACTGGGAATAAAGTAAGGAGTTGACTATCAAGGGAACATTTTTAGAGTGTTGGAAGTGCTCAGTGTAGTGCTGGGGTTGTAGACACATCACTCCATTTTTTCGTTAATAGCCAGAGAACTCAGAAATGTTAACAGTGAATTTTACTGGGTGCAAATTTTGTAAATAACAAGCAGAAAAAATACTTAATTTTTAAAGAAGCTTTTTTCATATTCAGTGTGATGATTCTATATTTAGGTATTCTTTTTGAAAAATTAAAAAGGTCATATACAATTTTTCTATTTCAGAAAACGAAGTATCTCAAAACTTAATTTATTTTTGAGCTAAGGAAAGAAGTTTGAAATGCTAATTTCAAGACAAAAGTAAACAATTCTTTGAATTTAAAAAAATCATGATACGCTATGTCATAGGTATATCATTTGGGGAATAATTATCTGGCTTGTTTCTAAGATGAATGACGTTAAACATTTCCAAACATATGTATTTATTTATTTATATTTTTAACTGCCTTTTGCTAATCAGTGATTCTGATTTTCCTTAAATCGTTCAAACATACTATAGAATTGTTCAACAAAATAGGTAAGAATTAGAACTGAAACACTTTCAAATTTCTTCTTCAATATGCTCTCTCAGGCATTCAGCACTGTTGATTTCCACTAGTTCTAGACTACCTTGGCTTCCACAGCCTAATTTTACATACTCTCGGTCTCCTAATGACCACCTGTATGTATTTCATCTTACGTGTCTCATGGATAGTGTAAACACAATGTCTCCAAGACCACACTTACTTTACCTTCTCTCTGAGGCATGTTCTTTTTTTTTTTTTTTTTTTTTGAGACGGAGTCTCGCTCTGTCGCCCAGGCTGGAGTGCAGTGGCCGGATCTCAGCTCACTGCAAGCTCCGCCTCCCGGGTTTACGCCATTCTCCTGCCTCAGCCTCCCGAGTAGCTGGGACTACAGGCGCCCACCACCTCACCCGGCTAGTTTTTTGTATTTGTTAGTAGAGACGGGGTTTCACTGTGTTAGCCAGGATGGTCTCGATCTCCTGACCTTGTGATCCGCCCGTCTCGGCCTCCCAAAGTGCTGGGATTACAGGCTTGAGCCACCGCGCCCGGCCGGCATGTTCTTATATACTAGTGTACCACCATCCATGATTGATTCCATAAATCTGTTTTCCCCTTGTGTTGTACCCATATCTCATCTATGAAAAAGTCAATGTTCTTTTTTATATGAATGTAATTCTTTTCATTTTTGCTAATTCAATGGAATCAGGTTTATGTCTTGCCTTATCTGAATTGCTGCAATGTTCTCTAAAGTGTTCTTATCTTTCCAGAGTCACTAGAATGTAATAGAAATAGCTGACTTCCTTACTTTAAAAATATGCCATATCTCCATATCTTCTAAAACCAAAAACTTGAATCCCTAAGGTTGTTTACATAAGCTTCCCCACTCCCAAAATGTGATCTCTGTCTCAGTAATTCCATCTCTTGCCATCCCACATTTACCTCCCTTAAATCTTCATATTTAAAATTTATTTAATATTAAACTACTTGCTCAATATCTATCATGATTCATTTGTTCACTTTATCATTAGATAACAGTAATAAATATTCATTATTTGTCCCTTTTGCATTTGCATCTTGCGTTATCTGAAATACCAACTCCCTGCTCTCTGCTTAAATGACCCATTCTAAGAAACGCCTTTCCTGACGATGCCATCTCAAATAAATTCCTATTATCTACCTCTTTTATTTTTTTACATCATCCTACTTGTATCTTCACTGCAAGTATTACAAATGTAAATGTATCTGTTGTTCATTTGTTTAATTATTATCTTTCTGCTTTCATTAGAATACATATTACCTGAAGTTAGGAGTCTTATATGTCTTCATAAACAATTTACCAAGACATGACATATGTCATGACATATGTCATAGTACATGACATATGGTAGGCATAAACAAATATTTGGGCGAAAAAAAAGAAGAAGAAAAGAAGGACGGAAGAGAAGGTATGGGGGAAGGAGGAAGTGCTGGTTTCTTAGTATGCCTTTAACATCTTAGTTTGCTTTTCTGCTATCATGCTGGATATATCAGTCTGTCCTTGCACTGTTATAATGAAATACCTGAGACAGGGTAATTTATAAAGAAACGAGGTTTAATTAACTCAAGTTTCTGCAGGTGTTCGGGAAGCATTATCTTGACCATCTGTTCAGCTTCTGGAGAGACCTCAGGAAACTTACAATCATAGCAGAAGGCAAATGGCAAGCAGATTGGTCTTACATAGCCAGAGCAGAAGGAAAAGAAAGATGGGGGATGTGCCACATACTTATACACAACTAGATCTCTTGAGAATTCTATCACAGGAACAGCACCAAAGGGACGGTGCTAACCCAGTCATGAAGGAGCCACCCTTATGATCCAATCGCCTCCTATCAGGCCACACCTCCAACACTGGAGATTACAATTCAACATGAGATTTGAGTGAGGACACAGATCCAAATCATATCATTGAATTGCTAATAATAAGCTCTAAAGAATTGTTTTCTATGTATACTTGAAAATGTATAAACATTCCATAGGCATAGTGTTCTGCTTCTGCAAAGATAATCTTACCCAAATAGGTCCTTTATTAGCTTATTATCCCCTTCTTTAACTATAGAGTCATAGTTAGAATAAGGGAATAACTAGAAAATGTCTCATTTTGGCCCCCTGAAATTTTGCCCACCTGGTTACAACTAAGCTTGTATGTATTTGCAATGCTCCAGGGGTCACATGGAAGTACATTAAACATTGGAAATTGTAGAGATGTATGTCTGTTTTCACTCCCCCCCGATGCTTATGTTTGCATCCGATTTCTGCCCCTAATGAATTAAGAGTGTGTTTCCTTTATTAAGAAAATAATGGAAAAGCTTAGGCTCATATAGAATTACTAATGGATGATATTGAATCTCTAGCTTAACTAGATAAATCTATGTTTTAAACCCTACTCTTATCTTGGACTTTATAATCATTTAACTGCACTCACTTTTCTCAGCCTTCTTCTAATCTACCTTGTGTTATCATTTACTCGTTACCATTATGTTAGTTAACATAATTTAAGAAATGTCATGAAAGCTGTAATATTTTCCAATAAATAAAGTGTAAGTAGACCTTTTGGGATGAGTTATTTTGGTACTCATAAATTAGGCCTCTTGAAAGATAATATTTCAACCAAAAATGGATATTTTTCTGTCAGTGAAATAAAAAAAGAAAAGATGAGTACACCTAATGGCAGGTTTATTATGAATGCTCTAATATCTGTCAGCTGTGAGGAATGAGGTAGCAGGATTCTGTTTTAAACCCACAACTCTCTTGTGTCTGAAAGTATTCAATAGCTTACTCAGCCTGAACAATTTATTATTTTGAAGCCTACTCCATAAAATGACAAGATTAAATTATTCAGTCAATATTGCAGTGTTGGCTTCTGTCATGGATGTATTTAATTTAATAAAAAACATTGAATGACCCATTTATCATATGGTTACCATTTTATACATTGCATTTGTTGACACCATCTCTTTTTTTTCTTGGCATTGAGAACACTAATTAATTCATGACTATGATATATCATCCACAGTAAGTGTCCCTAGAGCTCTGGCAGGTTAAAAAACTGGTCAAATATATATCTACTAATAACATTAATCATTGTACTTAACAGCATTACTTGTGATAATACAGGAATTCTTTAGTAGGCAGAGTCTATAAAACAATTGTTATTATTTATTCTTTAGTATAGTCTCTGAATTGCTTATAATACACTTCAAGGTCTCTTATCTATACAACACTGTCCCCCTGGAGAAAATTTCTTTCAGATATCAGGTTATAATATATAACACTGAGCTATATAAGTTTGGGAGTAAAAACGTTTTGTATTTTTTTTTTGTCTGGAGCTCTGTGCATCTTGAAAAAAAATAAAATTGACTTTTATTATTTAAATCAGTGAATAACACTTTCTAGTTTTTTGCCCCCTGCACTAAGGTAGTTTAATTCCAGTGTTCTTAAAAGAGATCCTTCTGTCATTTTCCAAATTCTTGTAACTTACATGTAGAAATAACCATTTCATTTTCAGGTAGAAGATGAAAAGCCCAGTATTTAGTGAGGAAACAAAAATAGTTGTACAAATCTATTTTCCCTGATATTTTGAGCATACACAAATATTTTAACTATTCTAATAACAACAACTTTTCACTGCACAAAAATCTTTACAGAAATAGGATTTTCATTTGAGTGCTGATAGCCAGTATCCAAATTAAATTTCGGTAAAAATGTAAAATAATTGAAGTTACAGGCCGTTCTAATTGTATAGGGGATAAATTCATTTACTATATTGTAAATGTGGTCAAATGTTTGAATATCTAAGTAAATATTTTTAATATTCTGTCTTTCAGGGTAGTTTACTGTTTTTTTTCTTTTTCTTTTTTTTTTTTCTTTTTTCGAGATGGAGTTTCACTCTTGTTTGCCCAGGCTGGAGTGCAATGGTGTGATCTCGGTTCACAGCAACCTCCGCCTCCAGGGTTCAAGTGATTCTCCTGCCTCAGTCTCCTGAGTAGCTGGGATTACAGACGCCCCACCACCACACTCGGCTAATTTTTGTATTCTGTTATTGTTTTATAAAAATCTTTCTGAAGCCTGATTGTTTAGCATAAAGCTTCAGAACCTAAATCCCAACATATATTAATATAGCTGTTCAATGGGCATCCAAGATGATTCTCTTGCAAGTGGTTTGCAGACACTATGAGAAGCAAGTCTCTAAACAACCGTATCATCTCTGGAATATTTATATTTTTATTGCACTTTAAATCAGTCATCCAAAAATCTAGAAATACTATTTTCCAAAAGTAAACTTTTTAAAAATTATAAGTCTAAGTCTGTTATATTCTACACAAGCCAACTTCACCTCCTTATATCAGCACCCTAATCTCTTAGAAATATATTCCCAAGAGAATCTGCTTCCATGGTAAGAAAAGTAACATATTTTCCTACCTACTTTCCTCATATTCGTTTTTTCACTGTTCATGCAGCCTCCTGAATTTTGATATAAAAATGTCATAAAAGCCATATTAAAGAAACTATGAACAGGTGAAAACAATGAGACACAAAACTATAAATAAAAATAAGGGGAAATATTTGCTTTCATTCGACAATGAAATGGATAGAAAAGCAAAGCTGAGAAGATGGTCTTAGTGCAGACATGAGGCAGGTCGAACACTAAGGCGATGGCAAATTCTTAGAGAATGATGCTTTACTCTTCCTGGGTTTTCATTTATATAAGACACCAGATGATAACAAATAATGCCAACTGAAATTCTGAAAAAAGCTGAATGACAAGCCCTGAGGAACAACTATATTGAAGAATAGAAAAAGTCATTTTTGAGTAAAGTTGCTCATATTTTGTTTTGCATTCACATTTGTTCATGTTAACTATATTCTTCTGAGTTCAGCAATTGACTGCTTAGTGTAATAAAATGGAGTGATTTGGGGACTATAAATATTTGAGATTATTGTTATAAAGTGGAATTCTAGGTTAGAGGGACATTTTCATCATTTCTTATTGAATATACAGAAGCAAGAATAGTTTTATGTTATCAAATGCTTCTGAACCTTACAGCCTCATTCTTTTTGGATATCATAGAAGAAAATCAATAAAAAGATAGATACAAAGTCAAACTATCCTGCCATCAAGATGAAGCATTGCCCTCTTTAAGTGCATATTTAAGTTGTGGCATAAAATGGATCATAAAAGTTTTGGTGTATTATTTATATGGAGACAGCTTTCCTGTCTCATAAACTCTTACTTTGCTTTGAGTGCACTGGGAAACAAGGAAGCCTAGAAGAGGCACTAAGAGGTATTGTGTAAGAGTATATATTGATTCAGACAAACTTTCTAAAGTCCATTCTCAGTCATGCTGCAGGGTTGCACGTTTTTGATTGGATTGGTTGGAGGGTGGCTCTCAAGGCTATGACCTGGCCTACCGATCGTCAGCTTGTCAGTGAGGTTCAGCATTACCTGAAAAAGCTACAGTGCATTGATCGTGCCACATAGAAACATTGCTCCAGCAATGTGTTGTTAGATAGCACTGAGGTTTAGCTATCCTGTGCCTGCTCAATGCATCAACCATTCAGCTCAATGCTGTTACACCAAATACTAAATCATTTCAAAAGTCATCCTTGTCATTACAAATTAGTACGTCAAAAACTAGTAACACTATCAATTAGTGAAGTGGGAAGTAATGGTAATGTCTGTGAATGTCCAATTTTTACTTGTCATCCTATATTCTTCAGTATCTCATGTCAGAACTGGTAAAACTATACTCATCCTTTTTTCCCACAATTCCTTCACACCAAGAGTTTGAAGATTTCAAATGATTGATGCTTCATTGGAAAGGCTGAGCAGAAACAGCATAACATGTTTCCACAAGAAGTCCATTCCAATTTCTGCCTTGAATCATGTGCTCTTCACTAAACAACACTATTTTAGAAATGAAAGGTTGGCTTTGACCAAAACCAAGTTTTGCTTTTCAATACTACACATGAAAGCTACTGAAAAGTCAGATATATTTAAAAATAGTTTATTTTAATTAATGATGCTTCTTAATGGGACATTAACAAGAATTCTACTGGATGTCCTGTAAAACCAATATTAAACATCTCTTAGCTCAGGGAGCTATTGAGAGAGATGGATAGATTGATAGAGTGAAATGTCAGAAGATCCCCTAGAATTATGAAAATTACTACTTACAAGTATGTATTTTTTTAAAAAATGCATTTCACAATTTAACTATATCTTTTTTCAAAAAGTGAAGAAAACGAAGCATGAAAAATAAAATAAATGGTTTTTATTCCCATTGATTTGAATCAAAGGCAGATATGTTTGTACCTTTAAATATATTTATATATTCAGTCATATAAGTTCAAGGCTTTTCCACAATGTTGAAACTAAACAATTGAGTTGCTGCTGTTAAATCCATAGTAGTTTCTTACCTTCATCAAATTACATTCATAGACTACTTAATGAAAGTCAATCAGTGTACCTTGCAGGGGACGGAGTCAGAGGTCATGTGATATTCATAGCACTAATGACTTCCTGTCTGCCATGCTGAGGAACAGAGCTAAGGTCAGGTGAAACAGGAATAGAAACCTGTTATACTTTAATCGTTCTTCATTATCCATTTCATACTTTATGAATGAATATATTGGAAAATTCAGAAATTTCAAGTAAGAATGTCTAAATACTGATACAAAGTTATACAAAAGACTTGGAAAAAAAAAACCCATTTTGCCATCTCATGGCTTTGTCAAACTAAATTCATGGGTACGAAACATATAAAAGGCAATTTAGTTCACAATTTAAAAACTCATCGTGAGGGAAATGAAAAGTTGGTCAGTGTTTATAGCAGTTTCAAAAGCATATAGTAAATCTCCTGTTAAGCAAAAATTGACCTGGTTAATGACGCATCCATGCTTTTATCTTGTTCTTCCCTTTTTTAACCACCCCCAACCTTTAAAAAACAAAAACAAAAACAAAAAAAACCCTCAAATTTGGTTATTGTCTTGTTTGAGGGAATAGTAGACATATTTAAAAGATCAAACTAAAGGATTCACTTTTATTACTGGAAAGAATCAATGACCAGGAAGTTTTAAGAATTTTACATACACACACACACACACATATATATATATATATATATATATATATCTTTTATACACACATAATATATATATCTTTTATACACACATATATATACACACACACAGTTTTTGGGAAGTGTGTCAAAAGTAAAAAATAAATACTGGGGTTCTCAAAATATTATTTTCTTTTTTTCTCAGTTATATATAGATTCAATCGTATAGGTAACACCCATACACCCAATGACCACTAACCTATGGCCAACTTCGAGCTGCTCCTGAGCAGGTAGAGATGAAAAAGCCGCTACATTACCCACTGAAGGTAAAAAAAAAAAAAAAAAAAAGTTCATGGTTACCTAAGATTAGTGATTAGACATTTACCCAGCAGCTAATGGAAGCACAGAGGAAAAATCAGTTTTAGGTAGTGATTGTTGTGAACATCTTAATACAGAAAATATTTCACCAAAATATTTTTCTGGAAATTTCCTTTTCTTCCAAATACACTGTACCTAAACTACAATATAAGTTTTTAAAAATATCCTTTCTGATCCTTCTTAATTTAGTTTTTAGAACTATGTTTGAATATATTAAGGAAGTAAGAAATTGGGCTAGTTTTTATTTTCAAAAGTTTATTTGTATTCACTGTCTTTAATTGATGATTCTGAAATGGAGCTATAATCTTGAAACATAGTCATTAGTGGTTAGCATTTGTGTATTTTGAAAATGACAGTGTTGTATGTGTTTAAGGCATAGTTCCTTAAAATGATAATGTCATGTATTAAAAAAGTGTAGGGAAATGGGTATTAATGTATGCACAGTTTATGAGAGAGTATATGGGTAAACTTTACATGGCAAAAGTTATAGATAGTCCAAGTAGGAAATCAGTTCTATACATTACAGTATGTTCATCAACAGGAATCACATGCAGATTTTAGGGAAGAGAGCTTATAATAGCATAAGGGATTATTAAAGAAAATCTTTTGTATAAGGTGTGAGGAAGGGGTCTAGTTTCAGTTTTTTGCATATGGCTAGCCAGTTTTCCCAGCACTATTTATTAAACAGGGAATCCTTTCCCCATTGCTTGTTTTTGTCAGGTTTGTCAAAGATCAGATGGTTGTAGATGTTTGGTCTTATTTCTGAGATCTCCATTCTGTTCTATTGGTCAATGTGTCTGTTTTGGTACCAGTGCCATGCTGTTTTGTTTACTATAGCCTTGTAGTATAGTTTTAAGTCAGGTAGCATGATGCCTCCAGCTGTGTCCTTTATGCTTAGGATCGTCTTGGTTAAATGAATACATGAACACAGGGAGAGAAACAACACGCACCCAGACCTGTGGGGTGAAGTAGGGGAGAGAGAGCCTCAAAATAAATAGCTAATGCATGCAGAATTTAATACCTAGGTGATGGGATGATAGGTATAGCAAACCACCATGGCACACATTACCATGGCACACAGGTAACAAACCTGCATGTCCTGCACATGTATCCCAGAACTTAAAATAAAATAGAAAATTGTACGCTGTTGGGGAAAATGTTTGTAACATTGTACACAAATTTTTCTGTATTTTTGGTAAAGCACATTATGAATATAGAATATAGTAATATGTAAACTGAGAAACTTAATATTCAAATGGACAATACCAGATCATATATGAAATAGATTTCTGACATGCAACTTCTACAGCAGTCAGCTTACAAAGGTCAGGATTTGGTAAATGGATGGCAGCTTTTCTAATTTTTGTCCATTTCCACATTAGTACCAACTAGAGAAACTCAACTATGCTACAGAAACCAACCACATAGAGTTTTTCTCATTAGCCACCTCCTGCTTTCCTAAGCCAGCAAACCTGTCAGAAAACACTTGACGGCTTCTCTTTGGTTTTCCACTATGAAGCTTTTCACACCACACTTGCCTTTGAGCTTTTATCAAAGGCAGGTGATTTGGTGGGTCCCTTTATACGTAATTTCAATGGAATATTTAGTCATTTACTTTTTAGTTGTTTGGAAGATTTATTCAGGAATCCATAAGGATGTTTGCTGTCTATTTTCTGTATGAAACACTTAAAATAGAATATCCCATAGTTTATACACGCTTAACATTATAATATTTACTGATCCTTAGACACTTTACCATTGTAATATGAACACAAGCCCTAATAGAGGGATGGTCTGTCATTCCAAATGTTAAATTTTCTGAATTTCTAGGAAATAACAGAAATTATTTTTGTGGAAGAAATTACATAATTTATACAGATAATCATAAAATGCTGTGATTTTTACCATTGTTAAAATAAAAGCCTATCCTCCTTTGTTAAATTATTTTACATGGTCTTTAATAGAAAAGATTAGGAAAGGTTATTGAATCAATAATATTGTTTAAGTTGGTTTTAATATAATCCTTATCATTTTGATTACGGTCCTTACTACAGACTCCATATGTTAAAAAAGATTTACATTTTTATAATTCCCTAAAAATTATCTATTAGCTTTTAATAATATTTAACTTGGCCAGGCACAGTGGCTTATGCCTGCAATCCCAGCACTTTGGGAGGCTGAGGTGAGTGGATGGCCTGCGCTCAGGAGTTCGAGAGCAGTCTGAGCAACATCATGAAACCCCATCTCTATTAAAAATAGAAAAATTAGTGAGGTGTGGTGCCTGGCACCTGTAGTCCCAGCTATTCTAGAGGCTGAGGTGGGAGGATCACTTGAGCCTGGGAGGTGGAGGCCACAGTGTGCTATGATTGTGTCACTGCACTCCAGCCTGGGTGAATAAGTAAAACCCTGTCTCAAACAAAATAAAATAAAAATAAAATTAAGGGTACTCTTAAAACTTTTCTGTCCACACGTCTAACCCATCTATCCAAGCTTCTGTCTTGGCAGTCATCTTGCTTTGACATGTGAACTAAAACGAGAGGAATTTGTGGCCATATATGTGTCCATATTTTTACTTCACTCTAGCCTCTTTATTGGCATCTTATGAGCTAGAGAGTAACATCTGTAGTTTTTGTGATCAAAGATGTATCTACACTATGCAAATTGTTAAACTGCCTTGCTTTTTACTCTCCTAACAGGAACATTGATCCAGTGTTAAAGTCAGTATTATAACCTAAAGAAATAATTTTACGTTTTTAAATGATGAATCCTGTCTTTAATTTCATAATGTTGGTCAGATGTTCCTTTTTATAAAGTAGACTTGTTCTGGAATGTGTCTGTCTAGCCAGTGGCTATACTTTCTCTTCCCACTTGCATCTAGGTAAACTGAAGAATTTAATTCTGGCCAAAAAAAATTCAAGTGTAAAAGAAAGTTTAATTCTAGGCTTCACTTACAGAAAAATCTTCCAGGAGTCTCCCATGCTGTTTCTCCCCTGTTTGTGGGCAAAGCGAGGACATTCACAGTGATCTTGGAGGCCACTTTGCATAAATGAAAGAGCCTCCATTATCCTGTATGCATAAATAACTGGACAGAGCAGAAGCTCTTCCCAATCCACCATCTCCACCACTAACTGAACTTTATGTAAGCACAGAAAAAGAAACTTATGTGTAAGTGATTGAGATTTCAGAAGTAACTTTTTATTTCATCTTGTGTTTAACTTAATACAGTGGTTATTGTTTTCTTTAAAAGGCATATAGTATAATACTGCTTAAATGGAAATGTAGATGAATCTGAACAGCTAATCTAAGCCTATGTATTTTATTCATCATCGTAAATATAGTATAGGTAAATATAAACAGGGAGCTTGTTATTCTCATTTCAATAAATTAAAAGATTAATTTTTTGCTTTTTTTTTTTTTTTCTTTCAGACAGGGTATCACTGTCTTGCCCAGGCTGAAGTGCCGTGGTGCAATCACAGATCACTGCAGCCTACACTTCCCAGGCCCAGTGCATTCTTCCACCTCAGCCTCCCAAGTAGTTGGGACTACAGGTGCGTGCCACCAGGCCTGGCTGATGTATTAATTTTAGATAGATATGGAGTTTTGCTATTTGCCCAGGTTGCTCTCAAACTCCTGGACTCAAATAATTCTTCTGCCTTGCTCTCCCAAAGTGCTGATGTTACAGGCATGAGCCACCATATCCAGCCTATTTTTTGGTTTTGTTTTGTTTTAATGCATGCACAAAAGCTTGAAAAGGAAGATAATTCTTTCTATTGATTTCTTAATGTATAATGGAGGTAGTTATCATCACCTGTGGGAGACACAAAGCGGAAGCAGGCAAGGGAGTGGGAAAGTTTGGTAGTGAAAGAAATGAGGTAGGGTTTCAGGTGTGCTATGACTGGAGTTTGACAAGGGAAGTTGGATACAGGCTAACTACAAGCAAGAGATCCCATGTAATTGTCTTGGGGAACATATTTGGGCTTCTCTGGTTGATCCTGAGTTGGATGGAATCAGAGACAAAAAATAGGGAAGCTGGCAGTTCTTGACCCACTCCTGACCATTCTAGGCAGATAGAATTTTAGATGTATTTGAGAACTTTTGAAGTATTTAACATTTTGTAATAATCTATTATATAATAATGATCCAATAAAATGTATTTTCTTACTATAATGTCAAAGAATCTATAAATGGAATTACAATATTAAATGCACACCAGACGAATGACTTCTTGAGGACTCTAGAAGTCCTCAATTCATGGATTGTTTCTGCTCTGGATATACTTTGGCTTCTCCATTATATGTGATGTACACCCCTGATAAGGAACTTAACACCATACTTGACACTCCATGCACTAAACCTTTCACTACACAGAAAATATGTGTGAAGCAAACCCATTAAAATTTAGACAGATTTCACCAACTTATTGCCCAAACTTACCCATTATCCTTTAAAGCCAAAGGAAGGAAAAGCTCAGTTGAAAAACTTATATGTAGATTTCTCATACTTTTCCAGTAGAGAATTCAAAGGGATGAAAATATTGTATTTTTTTTCAAGACTTTAGAATCATCAGAAAATTGTTATCCCTGACTTCTAGAAGTACATAACTGGAATATCATCTTGGTAGCAACTCCAGCTGAAAGCATCTTGTTTCTCTGTAGTCAACCTTCCCTGTGTTTTTTCCACGTACATCTATATCAGAACAGTCATTATCCCTTTGACTTCCCCCTGGGGACAATAATGTACCTGGAACATCATGGCCTGGGCTTCACCAAAATTCCTTCCTAAGTTTTTCAGCTCCCCAATGAAAACTTAACACAGCTAAATTTCCCTTTTAGTTCAATTCTGATGTAATGTATAGATGATCTCTTACTTTCCTCGTGGAACAGTGAAGGCTCTAAAAATGATTCCACCTTCTCAGGCTCAACCTTAGAAGAAACAAACCTTCGAATTTCCAAGAGAGATTATAATTTTGCCAAGACACAATTCATTATTTGAGAACGTCCTATCTAATGAGGGAGAAATATTCTCTATTAATAAGCCAAAGACTATCCAAACTTATTGAAGACACATTACAAAATCATAAACGGTAGGATTTCTAAGTTTAATTGGCAATGAGTGCCAAGGTGTTATAAGATTACAACACTTCTTTATGAACTGACTAAGTCCTTAGTAAGAGACCCTTGGCTATGGGAACCTAAACATGAACGCTTTTGGTAACCTGAAGAGACTTCTTCAACAGCTTTTTTCTCTAAGCATCTCTGTCTACCAAAAGTTTTTTTTTTTTAATCTATTCGTGCATGAGCTACATGGACAATCTTTAGGGTTTACCTTTTATCTCAGGAAAATAGTGAAAAACAAAAACAGTGGTGCAAAACCTGTTTGTACTTCTGCTAAAAATAATGCTGGGCTGCCTGCTTGATCTCATGGTTCTTTACCCAGTACAGACATTACTGCTGAGAACACACAGCACTTTTCAGTCAGTCCATGAACCTCTTCTGAGATGCTGTTAATCTTTCCCTCTCTCGTTACCCTTCACCACTTCAAAACCTGAAGTTCAGAATAGTTTGTTTTCCTCAGTTGCAGAATATTCTTTGCCTCTCTTGTATTTATTGGTGACTGTCATTGAAAATAATAATATATTAGGTTTTTAATGGGCCTTATCTCAGAACTAAAATTTGAGATTTTTAAGCAGGATATATTATTACCAATTCAAGCTCTCTTTTAAACTATAGCCCTCTATGGATGTAAAATTAGCTGAGATGGCAGCATTTATTGCATATACTAGAGCTTGTCAACTAGTCAAAAATTATCTATATAGATGACAAGTATGTCTTTCAAGAAGTATATAGAGTCCACACAATGGATGTAATCCTTATCTAAAACGGACAACAATTTAAGGGACTTTTAAGTGCATGCCTACTGTTTAGAGAGGTGGCCATTATAAAGTTTGAGGCCTAGGCAAATCCAGATGTGGACACATGGAAGCTGAAGGAAATACAGAAAAGCATTACGCCAACGAGTAGCTGTATCAAAGGTTAGGATTCTGTCTTAATCATCAAAGGATACATTTTGGAATAATTCAAATAAGTCATTATAAGATATCAACAGTTGGTTTGGGAATGAAAGAATGAATATATATATATATTATATAGAGAGATATAATATATATGTTATACATATAATATATATATTATATATATGGTTGTATTCTTCACTCAGATAATCTCTAACCCTCCCAAGATGGCTGCCTGGTAGCACCCAATGATTTCAAATGGATATTCTCTAAATTTCTTCGTAAAACTACTCACCATGGTAAAGACAAATTCGTTGTTATCTTAAGTCAGGATTGGTACAGGAACTTTGAAATGACAGCTGACATTATTTTCAAATCATGAGTCATTTGTCAGCAGCCTAAGAAAAACTGTAAAGACATACATGAACAGAATCCAAAGCCCCAAGAGTATCTTGAACACTTTCTTGCCGATTTTATCTGACTTTCATCCCCTCAAAGAGATTTTTAATATGACTTAGTCATCATATACCTATTTTAAGAATCAGGGGGGTGGAGGGTTTCTTTAGTGAAAATCTATACTTTTCATAGTAGTTAAAAGGCTGGCTGATTTTGTGTTTTCATCTTGAGGCGCATATCTGTGGGAATTGTGATGAATAATTTTATGTATTGATGTGACTGGTCCACGGGATGCCCAAATACTTGATCAAACATTATTATGGATGTGTGGGTGAGGGTGCTTTGGTTGACATTAATGCTTAAATTTGTAGGCTTGGCCAGGAGCAGTGGCTCATGCCTGTAATCCCAGCACTTTGGAAGGCTGAATCACGAGGCCAGGAGTTTGAGAACAGCCTGGTCAACATGGCAAAATTCCATCTCTACTAAAAATCCAAAAAATTAGTCAGGAGTGGTGGTGTGCACCTGTAGTCCCAGCTACTCAGGAGGCTAAGGCACAAGAATCACTTGAACCCGGAAGGCGGAGGCTGCTGCTATGAGCCAAGATCGCACCACTGCACTCTAGCCTGGGTGACACAGCAGAACTCTGTCTCAGTAAATACATACGTACATACATACATAGTAAATGTGTAAACTGGAATAAAGCAGATTATTCTCTCTTATGTGGGTGAACCTCATTCAACCAGTTGAAAGAAATAATAGAAAAAAAAAGTCTGACCTTCTGCTGAAAATGAGAATTCTTCCTGGCTGACTGCCTTCAAATTGGGATATCAGCTTTCTTCTGACTTTGAACTTAACCTGAAACATCAGCTTCTTCTGAGTCTGAAGCCTACTGGCCTTTGGACAGGAATACCACCGTCAACTCTCTTGGATCTCAGACATTTGGACTTAGACTGAAACTAAACCATTTGCTCTCCTTGGCCTCCAGCTTGCTGTCTCACTCTCCAAATCTTGGAATTTGCCAACCTTTATAATTATTTCACGAGACTATTCCTTATTTTATGTGTGTGTGTGCGTGCGCCCACATGTGTGTGTGTATAATGTAATATAATATATTGTGAAATATATTATATTAAATTGTATAGAATTATATATTTTATAATAGCATAATATGTCATATATTATATAATCACATAATATACCTTAATATACATATACACATGCATATACACAAAAGCAGACATATGGATATATAATATATAATACATATGTGGAAAAGTATTACCAGGTATTTATTTACTAGGACCAACAGGGTAAGGCTACCTTTGCACAGCATTTTCCTAAACACCTTCTTTATGATTATTAAGCAGGAAATTTTATCTATTGACGGATGCACCAGAGAAAAACATCCCTTGAACACTGTTGAAGTGGATCTTATCAGGTACTGTTAATAACAAATACATTAGTGGAACTCTAAGGAATCAATTCCTAGTTCATGTTTCATAACTAAAGAAGAAACTTAGAGCACCACACAACTGGAAGTTGATTCCAATTGAGGACTTCAAACTGTGGCTTCACAGAGATCCTCTAGAAGCAGTAGGTCTTTGGAAGCAGACAGTGATGCAAAACCTTTGGAAGAAGCAGATGGCCTCCGACAGATTTCCAAGACATTGGAACAAGGCCCCTGTCTAATTATTGTTTTATTTTATATCCACTTGCTTATAAACATTTTTCTTAAATACACCTCTGATTGTTTTCCATACACAATGACTCTTTGTTTTTTTCATCTTCATGTTTGTAATTGTTAGGTCAGAAGATACTCACTCTAATGTCATTTTCAGATTATCCCAATCATTAGTCCTACCCTCAGTCTTAGCCCATTACCAAACTCCCATGAGAAACACCCAGTCTCATACAATGAAATCACAGCAAACTATAGCAGATGGCATTTCCACTTTCATGATATGGACAAATTACCTTTAACAAATCAACTTGTGACTTTCTAGTATCCCTTTGCCCTCTAAAAAAAAAAAAAAGAACCAATACACAATCTAAAGTCCACACCCTGAGTAATGCTAAATTTGAATTCAACATCCATTTTAGGGTACTACACTAAACATTTGCCACCTGGGATAGACTAATGGAGATGCAAATATACAACTTAGCTAACGTAAGGCCTCAGTTTGATCTCCCACATACCCCTACTGGATACTCTTTTGTTTGTGGTAAAACATCTGATTCCATTTGCCTCATGCTAACATGTGTGCTTTAGGAACAATATTGTGAGATGTGTCTATACAAAGAGACCACACTTCTCTGAACACCAAAACTATAAATTTTGACACAAATGTGATTTCTAAAATGAGGTCACCTTGATTATTCAGGCACTCTACCTAGGGAAATCACTGATTCATTTTTTTATGTGAACTGATTCATTTTTTATGTGAACAAGTAGCGTTTCCAATGGTAGAATTCAGACAAGTAGAAAAGACTGCAGAGAAATTATTACATTATTAATGGAAACACCGCTGTCCTAGATGGAATATAGATCAATCTCAAGAGCATGAAGAGTGATGCATAACGCATTGCTCTAGGTTTCTTGTTGGCTAGTCTTGATGACATGTGTGCCATGGCTATTATTTCTTACTGTACTTGGATCAATGAAGCAGGTAAGCAGACAAGGCTATGCATTCCCTTAAGGAAAAAGCTACTTGGCTTTCTCAGGTTCATCCTAATGGTCTTTGGAATTTTTCTGTTGGACAATTGGGGTTCCCGGTTCTAGAGGATCTTACTTGGATTTTTAATGATTCTTGTTTTTGTCATAGTGGTACCAATAATGGCCTACTGAATTGTATTTGAGTATTAAACGCTTCTTTATCATCCTTCGGTACATGATGATGCAACAACAAAAGGTAAGTAGAAATCATCATAAAACTAATTATAGAAATGAATGAACAATCTCTGAGAAGATCTGGATCTCCAGCCTTCTTTGAACTGACAAATCTCTTCCTAGTGAGAAATTGACCAATAAGAGGATTGATAAACAATATACAAACAGATTTGATCAATGTTTGTCAGCTTCCTTATATTTCCCCCCAAATTTCCAACTCAAGAACTAACAGAAAATGTCGGATTCATCCCAAACAAATCACAGAAGCCCCTCTTCTAGTTAATTTGTCATGTCAAAGCCTTCCAGTCAAAACATACCTAGATCATTTTGTTTTGTCACTATGAACCTTTCTAATTTTTCTGCATGCCTTTGAGTCTCTGCCAAATGCAAGTCAGGGTGGCTATAGCAATCTGTCTCTGTTCTTATTTGGGTGCTCTGTTTTCACAAGACAAAATATGCAATGTTACATACTAAAATAGAAAGGAGAATTATCACATTTTGTCTTTCTGTGTTTTCAAATTTTGTATATAAATATATGTATATATTAGCGAGATTATACAATTATTTTAAATTATAAATATTCATATGCAATATACAACTTCTTAAGTTTTCATTTCAATGAGAACAAAATGAGATCAAGTTTGCCATGTCCTTGCAGCTAGGGTAAGTGAGAAAAGCTTTTCTATGAGCCAGTTTCAATATTAATTTCTGAAATACAATTCAAGTAGAACTAAGATACTGAACTACATGGGAATCAAGAGATTAAAGTTAAGAAAGAAGATCCAGTCAAAAACAAAATGAGAGAACATGGGAGCAGAACTTTAAGTTCAGAAAGCAAATGAACCTTTTATAGAAAAGCACCTCAAATGCATATCCCTGTCTCCTTTCGGGTATCCAACATTATTCTTGATAAGTTATCTAATCTGCTTTTCTGAGTAGACTGTTGAAACATAGTTTTAATGACTACAGTATAAATAAATAAATCAGCCAAATTCCAGTAAAAACCCCTGACCCAATACAATTTCTAGACATCTAATCCTGGGGAATCTTTCTTTGAAAGCAAGTAATATATACACATCATTTAGACATATGACATATATTTTGGAATCTCTTAATACGCATTTTGTTTATCCATATTTACATATGTTCATATACATACAATCATATATATTACATTTACTTCTACTGGTACTTTCTAAATGTCCAAGTTTACAAGTACTGAATATTGTTTATTTCCTGTTAGAGGGCTTTAAAAAAAATTCTGGGTGGGTGCAGTGGCTCATGCCTGTAATCCCAGCACTTTGAGAGGCTGAGGCGGGCAGATCACCTGAGGTCAGGAGCTCAAGACCAGCCTGACCAACAGGGCAAAACTCTGTCTCTGCTAAAAAATACAAAAATTAGCCAGGCATGGTGGTAGGCGCCTGTAGTCTCAGCTACTTGAGAGGCTGAGGCAGGAAGAATCACTTGAACCCTGGAGGCAGAGGTTGCAGTGAGCCGAAATTGTGCCACTGCTCTCCAGCCTGGGTAACACGGCAAGACTCCCCCTCAAAAAAAAAAAAAATCTGTCCCCAAAATTACATAACTTTGAGATAGAATGAATGATTCATGAAACAATTTTATTTATTTGACTTTGATTAATAAAGTTATGAAAATTATGTAAAAGTATAGTGGCATCTAGAAATCAAGTGGCAATAGAGATAGAGATTAATTATTTTTAGGTAAAACCTACATATAGCATAAGGCAGAGTAATTTTTAAAAATCATGCTTATTAAAAGCTACTACTCTCTAAACCACAAAATAAATGAAAAGAATTAGGAAAATAGACTAGTAATAGTGTAAAAACCTTTGTCAGATGATAATCTGCCATGTCTAATTTCATTTCATATTACATGACATTAAATGTTCAGTCTCCAGTCAGCAGGTGAGAATTGTTCTTTGAGAATAAAATTTCCCTTTTCCACCAACATAGCAATTCTCACTTCCCTGATTGCTGAGTGATAATTAATACTTTTGGATCCAGATGGACATCTAAAAATATGATTTTCATTACCTTTTCTCAGGTCACAGAAGTATAAATGCTTTAAAAACAAAACCACTGGTATTTATTATTAACTATTGTGTAGTATTTTTAAAAAGCAGAAATGTTCTTCAAGATCCTTCACATATAACTGTCTTACCAAATTTTCTAGTTAAAAAAGTGCATAAATAAATAAGAAACTGTCATTAATTGGAATTAAAGTAAGTGTCCACATAGGAAAATGAAGGAGAATAATCAAATAATTCAATTATTCTGATTTTCATGTAGATAACCACCACGAATTTCAGAACTACTTTTTCATTATTATTTCAATTGCTTAGTGAGGTGCAGATTGGAGCCTATTCATTTTATTTAAAAATGTAGATATAAAGTGACCATTCTGTGATTTGATAATAGGTTTTAGCTCCTGATATGTAAATCTAATCATAAAAATAAGATATTCTAAACAGCCTCTTTCACATGTAAGCTCATTATACAAATGGGAACAAGGTAAACAAAGTAATGTGTTTCTCCTCTCACAAGATCAATGGAATATAGTATTTTTTAAGTTTCAGACTGATGTTCCAACATCAGTATAATTTCACTCTCCTGGAAAATACTCTCTTGGTAAATGAAGGGATTCCTATTAAAAATGTAATAAAACCATTTGCTCATAAAACCCAGAATCAGATTACGTGTGTGGTGTGTGTATATACACACACGTTATGTGTATATATATGTGTATATATAGTGTGTGTGTATACATGTACGTGTCTGTATATTTGAGTATATATATTTTGTGTGTGTGTGTGTATATATATATAAAAGCAATGGAAATCAGTACTGTTGATGGTAGATTCTCACTACCACTTCCAAAACAAGCATTAATTTTCCCAGGCAATGTAACCCCATGAGTATATACGGTAAGACTGGCCCTCATTTTTTAGGGCATTCTCAAAAATTACCACCTTCCCAAGAATGTCATTTGACTTAGCTATTAGGTTGCTTTTACAGCCCCCCAGTGGCTGGTTCTTCATTTACTTGAATGTAAAGCAATGTTAATGTTGCCCCAGGGATGCATAGAGTATGGTGCAATATTTCTTAAACTTCAATGTGCATACAAATCACCTGGGGATGTTATTAAAACACAGATGTGGATTCAGTGGGTCCAGAGTGCGGCATTCAACTACCTATTTTTAAATAAACTAGGAGATCTCCATGCTGCTGGACAGTTCTTGAATCACCCTTTCAGTAGCAAAATAGGCAAACGCTGACCGAAGCAATGCTTCATTTTCACCACCAGTTTATTGTCTATTAATGTGACTCTTATCAGTGTTTTCTTACCATTACCGAAAGCCTTTTGACAGTCACAGGGATGCTGGTGCTGAGATGATGCAGTTGCCTTTTCATGCCACAGTGAGACGGTTCTTCCTGCTTTCCTTCCTCCTCCAGGTAGAGACCATGGACATCGAGAAATTTGTCAAGAACGCAACCTTTTGCTCTCCTCCCTTGCTCTCCTTTACATCCTCTACATTGTTTCTTTTTGCCAAGTGCCTTCTCTTGTTCCTTCTCCTGTTCCTTCTATTTCCTCTGTTTTCTTTCTCTCATTCATCCCCTGCCTTTTCATTTCTGCATCCCTGTGGTAATTTGTTTTATCGTTTTCTTTCCTGCTTTTCTCATTTCTCTTTTTTCTTCCTTCCCACTTATAAACAACTATCTCTCCCAGGAAGTGACTGGACTCAAAATATGGTGCAGTGGTAGTTTGTATACGGATACGTGGAGGTTTTTTTTATTTTTTTTGAGACGGAGTCTCCCTCTGCCGCCCAGGCTGGAGTGAGTGGCGCGATCTCCGCTCACTGCAAGCTCCGCCTCCCGGGTTCCCGCCATTCTCCCGCCTCAGCCTCCCTAGAAGCTGGGACTACGGGCGCCGCCACCGCGCTCGGTTAATTTTTTTGTATTTTTAGTAGAGACGGGGTTTCACCGTGTTCGCCAGGATGGTCTCGATCTCCTGACCTCGTGATCCGCCCGCCTCGGCCTCCCAAAGTGCTGGGATTACAGGTGTGAGCCCATCCGTTGCACTCACACACTCTCACATAGTCACGCGCGCGCGCACACACACACACACACACACACACACACACAGTTCGTGTCCAGATTCTGATTGTAGCCCCACTTGATAAGATTGTATAACATACAAAAAAGATAACTATAATCCAGTCAACCTAGAGAATACTGAGGGAGTAATTTTATTCCGGATTGACTTTCAATTCTTTTTTGTATTAAGACGTACGTGTTGTCCTTCACTTCTAGGTACTGCAGGATTATTTTAAACTAGCCTATTCCCTTTTTATTCTTCTTTTTCAGAATAAAAACAGTCAATTGCCAGGGGTCGTAAAAATCATTCCCTGTGTATTAGTCCCTTCTCACACTGCTATAAGAACTGCCCGTGACTGGGCAATTTTTAAAAGAAAGAGGTTTAATTGACTCACAGTTATGCATGGGTGGGGAAGCCTCAAAAAACAATTACGGCAGAAGGCGAAGGGAAGCAAAGCACCTTCTTCACAAGATGGCAGGAAGAAGTGCTGAGCGAAGCGGAAAGAGCTCCTTATAAAACCATCAAATCTCGTGAGAACTCACTCACTATGCCGAGAACAACTTGGGGGAAACCAGCTCCATGATTCAATTACCTCCACCCGATTTCTCCCTTGAAACATGGGCATCATGAGGATTACAATTCAAGATGAGATTTGGGTGGGGATACAAAGCCTAACCATAACACCGCGTTTAAACAATGTGAAGTTATACAAAACATCTGTCAGCTTTGCTTAAGTCCTGGGTCGAAGAGCACTGCCTGATGTTTTCACTATGCTCCTTCTCATAACTTTTCTAGGGTCCTGTTTCCACTTACTTTTTTTGTGAGTTTACATTTTTCCTTCTTTGTGCTCTCTTCTATCTACAGCTTTCATTTGAAGGAAAGACTAGAAGCTATTCATACAAAAGCAAATTTAAACCGTGATCTGAAAGATATTTTTGCAATGATAGCATGAGCTGCATACTTCTGATGCCAACAGATTGCAATGAAGGGAACAGCATGACTGATCATATGTAATCTGCACCCTGTTCGTGTTCATAGACAGTACTGTTCTTGTTCTGTATTCAATTGTCTCTTTACCAATGGCAGCATTCCTGTAAGCTCTGTCTTAATTATTGAACATGGTTCAAGTGACCAGTTCTTACACTAATTCTTATATGTAAATACTGAATTCAGTTTTAAGTATAAAATTTATGCTTTCATATTCTTTTTTATTTTTAGGCTTAAATTTATTTTTATGTTTTTAAACTTTTGTTTTAGGTTCAGGGGTACATGGGCAGGTTTGTTATACAGGTAAATTTGTGTCACAAGGGCTTGATGTACACATTATTTCATCATGCAGGTACTAAGTCTAGTATCTAATAGTTATTTTTTCTGCTCTTCTCCCTCCTCCCACCCTCTATGCTCTGGCAGGCCTCAGAATCAGTTGTTCTCCTCTTTGTGTCCATGTGTTTTCATCATTTAGCTCCCACTTATAAGTCAGAACATGTTTTTTGGTTTTCTGTTCCTGCATTAGTGTCCTAAAGATAATGGTCTCTTAGTGTCCTGAGGATAATGGCCAGCTGCATCCATGTTCTTGGAAAGGACATGATCTCATTCATTTTTGTGGCTGTGTAGTATTCTGTGGTGTATAAATATCACTTTTTTTTTTTTTTTTTTTTGAGAAGGAGTCTCACTCTGTTGTCCAGGCTGGAGGGCAGTGACGCAATCTCAGCTTACTGCAACCTCCTCCTCCCAGGTTCAAGCAGTTCTTTTGCCTCAGCCTCCTGAGTAGCTGACTTTACACATATGTGCCACCATGCCCAGCTAATTTTTGTATTTTTATTAGAGATGGGGTTTCACCATATTGGCCAGGCTGGTATTGAACTCCTGATCTCATGATCCTCTCACATCAGCCTCCTAAAGTGCTAAGATTACAGGTGTGAGCCACTGCACATGGCCATTTTCTTTATCCTGTCCACCACTGGGCATTAAGGTTGATTCCATGTTTTTGCTATTGCAAATTGTGCTGCAATGAATATAAATGTGCAGGTATCTTTATAATAGAATGATTTATATTCCTTTGGGTAGAAACCCAATAATGGGATTGCTGGATCAGGAAACACCACACTGGCCAAACTAATTTACACTCCCACCAACAGTGTACAGGCATTTCTTAGTTTCTTTTTCTCTGAAACCTTGCCAGAATCTGTTTTTGTTTGTTTATTTGTTTGTTTGTTTTTAATCTTTTAAATAGTAGTTATTCTGACTGGTGTGAGATGGTATCTCATAGTAGTTTTTATTTACATTTCTCTAATGATCAGTTATATTTTAAATTTGGTTTACATTCATTTGTTTTAAAATCAAAAAGTTAATCAGAATAAATCATTCTGAGTGTGATATCATAACAAGAATACAATAACTGAGCATTCTCAACTGGTAAATAGGTACTTACATAAAAATAATTTTATTGAATAAAGTCATCTAATAAACATTCATCTAAATCACTTACAGTTAATGGAAAGTGGAGTATTGGATAACACAATAACATACATTTTTGAACTGATCATTCGTGTGACATTAAGTAAATAATTAAACTTTTCAAGGCTACCCAAGCAAAGTAGCAGCTGTTCTATTTTGCTTCTTAGCCATTGAACCTGATGAAGCACCTTTGCTTTTTAAAGTATGTTGGACCTTGGTACAAATTAAGCCTCGTAAGAATATAATTTCAAGGAACAAGTCTGTTCTTTTAAGTTTTCATTAATGGAAGTGCATTCTCTCACATCCCAGGTTAGTGAAGGTCATGAAATAAAATCTAGACTTTACATTTTATTTTGTTAAATGATGTTAAATGATGTTGAAGCGGTATTTTTTTTTTTTAATAGCTGGAGAGTCAGTACTAAGACTACAGATAAAAATAACAGGTTTGTTTAGATTTCTTTTTTCATTTTTAAACTTGTTGGATTTCTGGAAAGTTCATTTATATAACCGAGAAATAATTGTGGTTAGCCATAAAATGAAGTTATCAGCCCATCTACTTATTAATATGATTTTAACTAAATGGAATGCCTGCAGGTCTATTGAATGATATGTGTAACACACTACACTGCATTATTTGCTCGTGGAACAGACCTGGTATCTTTGTCTATTAATTTGCTAACATCAGGAGTATTTCCCAAATATTACCAAATAAAAAATACACCCACACAATCTAAATTTCCTCGGGATTCAGTTCACATCATATAAAAAATGGCTGAAATAAATGATTACTTCCTTCTCAAAACATTTTCATTTCTTGGCCTCGTAAACACCAAAGTTTTGCAATTCTCACCCTGCCTCACTGGATACCATTTCTAGGCTTCTTTGCTAGTTCTCGTTCCCAATCTTTCAATGTTGAAATGCACCAGACTCAGTCGTAGCACGTTCCTCTTTATTTAAAATCACTTTTATTTAAAGCGATTCATATACCGTGGTTTTCCTAATGTGTTTTCCCAACTTCTCTTCCTCCTCTGGGCTCTGGATTCACTACATGATCCATTGCATATTTAACATCTCAGTTTAATGTGTATAGGCACCTTCAGCTAACATATGCTATCAGATTTCTAAACAAATTTTATTCCCAAACCTGCACATCCCACGGTCTTCCTCATACTGGCAAATATTATTATTCATCTAGTTCCTTAGTCCAAAAATTCCTGAAGACATTTCTCTTTAGCTGTCACACTCAGCATTCAATATACAAGCAATTCCTGCCAAATTTATCTTCAAAGTGTATTGAAATTTCACTCTATTTTCCTTTGAATGGAAACATCTCTGTTTTAAAGTACAATGGGTGATTTTCTTGTTTACTGAAATAGCTTCCTATTGAGTTATATGTTACCAGTTTGCTTCTGAAGATTAAAGTGGTCATGCAAAAACACAAATAACATTTTAATCACACAAAGCATGCCTATTTACTCCTTTACTGAAAAATTTCCAAAGGCTTCTATTCACTTTCAAAATATTTAAATTACCTAACCATAGCCAATAAATCCCACATTATTTAGCTGGTACCTATCACTCGGGCATCATTGCTACTTCACTTATTTAACTCTGTCCATGAAAACCAGGTTGGTACTTCTTGAAGTATCGTAAAATATCTTCTGCCTCAGGATATTTGCAATTGATTTGTTCTAACTCAAGGATACCATTTCAATAGGTTGTAGTTCAGGTAGATAACTCTTGTCTCCATTTCCATATTATCTGTTTGAGGAGCTTTTTCCTTACCACCTTCTGTAAAATACTATGTCCTTCCAATCTGTAGTGCTTTATCTTGCTTCATATTGATAATCAAACTTCTCACTACCTAATAGTAGAGCATACTTTTATTTGAATATGTCTAGTATCCATATTCTCCACCAATATGTAAACTATGTGATGAGGCTTTATATATCCTACTCACCATTTTCCTTCACGTTTCCAGATTATTATTTTCTTATACTTAATGGTTCACACACAATAATAAAATTTCTGTATAAATAAATGCACATATGCAAAATGGCAGTTTTTTTAAAAAAAAAACTACAGTTTATAAATAATAAATAAGTGTAGAAAGGAGACAAAATATCAGGAGAAATGATGCTAAAGTGATTATTGCAAAGCTAAAATTGAGAATAAAATTTAATTGTTCAGCAAAATATTTTGACACTCCTACCCCATTTATTATTCACTATTCTTCTCTGTTTCAGTAAAACAATGAAGAAGCAAAACTGTGCATTTTTTAAATTTCAGCACATGCATATCAATCCAATTATAGTGTACACACATTACGGTGGCCCCCCGTAAGTCACTCCTTTGTATCTCCAACCACTAGAGTATGGTAAAGATAATGTGATAGTAATTGTCATAATTAGATTGACATTTATCACAAAGGTGATAAGTTATCACTTGCTTGATTAGATTGTTATACCACAAAGCTAATGGTATGAGGCTGAGGCAGAGAATTGCTTAACCCGAAAGGCAGAGGTTGCAGTGAGCCAAGATCACACCACTGCACTTTGGCCTGGTCAACGGAGTGAAACATCATCTGGAAAAAAAAAAAAAAATGTAGAAAACACAGAACAACACAGAACAAGATTTCATGTTTAAATAATGAAATCTTGATTATAAAATTATTGGTCAGAAATGTCAAGGCCTCTTACAGACTCACTTGAGAAGCAGCACAAGTAGAAGAAATAGGATCGTTCTCTTCTCTGTTAGATTAAAAAATTAGATCATAGTGTAGCTAGAGGCATTTGTGCAAAGTCATAGTAACTTTATATTTGAATTAGTTTGCATTCATCTATGATTGTATGTACGTTTCTTTGTGATCAGATTGGATTAAAGTATGTGTAAGGTGTTCTTTTGTCGAAAATAATGTACTTGTTATTTCTTTGGAAAAAATGAAAATAAAATCTGACTGAATATTTCAAACAGCCATACTGCGCTTTTAGAAATCTAAATTGTTCTTCTGCTTCAGGCAATGACAACCAAGTTAAACTCTGGAGTTTAGAAAATGTTTTAGAAAGGACTTTTGCATTCTATCCTTTTTATTAAATTGATCTTGAAAACTGTCAATGATAATAATGCAGCTGTGATAATATTCGTTTGTATCCATTCTTAGTAACAGGAATGACTCTGCTGCGAAAGGTTTCTGCCATTGTGTGAACTTTAGGTTTCTTAAAACCTTTCCTTAGAAACGCTTTGTTAGTCAAACTTACATTTTCTGATCTTTCAGTATTAAACAGATAAAAATATATATGCTATTCTGTCTATATGGCAGAAATATTGTTAGGTGCCTACCATATTTACAAAGAAACTATGAGAAGCTTTTTAAATTAAAAATACATATGGAAATGAGATAAGAACTCTGCAATAATTTTCAAAACCCAGGCTAAAGATAATTAATGCAAATGAAAGTATGTAACTTGAACTCCATGGCTGTCAAGGCAATAAAATGAAAATAATGAGTTGCGTAGCTCTAATTTTTAATAATAGGAAGCATATCATTTATTTTATCAGTTATAAAGCTCATAGTTTTAAAAGAAAACAAAATCCATTTAAATCAGAACTTTTAAAAGTAAAACTGGTCTTTCCATTTTTATAATTACTTATATCTCTTTTTATTTCTGAAACTATATAACAAATGGGGACACTTTGGAAAATGTACACTTTAATATATTTTTTAAGTCAATTATTTTAATACCACTTTTGAGGTTCCTTTTATGTATAAGTGTGAGTCTGCTGATATTGTTGAAAATTAACATTGCTCTGGGTGAAGTCATGTATCTTACAATGAAAGAGATTGAACTCATGAGCAATAGAAAACATTGTAATTTTAGAGAAATAAAAGTGCAATAGAGAAAAAAATGTTAAGATATGTGATGCAGAGTGGCTACGGGTGAGTGAGTCAAGAGTTTTGGAAAAATTGGTGGGCAGAATATTCAAATTGGAGGAAATATTAGCTGTGAATGCCCACTAAAGAAAAATAATGTAGATTGTTTAAGAAAGCTGCAAGGTATAGTTTGAAGAGATAAGGCAAATGGGAGAGTAGTAGGATATGAAGGTTTAGAGATAATCAGAGTCTAGAACACATGAACCTCAGGAAGCACTGGAAGGGATATAAAAAGCATGTAAAACTATCTGCTATGTGTATTATGAAGATCACTCTCTCTGCTCTTTCCTGAGTAGTATAGGATAAGGAAGCAAGAATAGCAACCAGGAGATTATTGTTCTCATCTACATGAGAGCTACCAGGTTAGTGGTGGCAGAAGACTTGAGTGAGATGGTTCCAGATTTGAGATGTTGTTTTAAAAGGTTAAGCAGTACTTGGTGATTGGTTGTAAAGCGTATGAATACAGAAACAATAAACTCCTAAGGTTTTCATCTGATCAGTAGGTGAACTACATTGCTATTAAATAAATTGGAAAGATGATGGGAACAGGAAGAGTTATATTTTGTCCTCAATGATTTTGAAGTATCTACAGATCGAGTTGGTTAACAGTATTACTGATTTTCTGTCTGCCTTTTCTAACATTAATTGAAGGAAGAAGACTGAAGTCAACAGTTATAATTGTAGAAGTGTCTATTTCTTCTTTTCCTTTTATCTATTTTTGTTTCGTATGTATTGAAGATCTGTGGTTAGTCGTTAATACATTTGGGGTTGTTTTTTTTTTCTCTCTGATAAATTGACTTCTTTATTGTTATAGAGTGCTTGTCAATGTTTCTGGAAATATATAACAAATAAGGACACTTTGATATAACTTGTCTGACATTAATACAGACAGTGCAGTGTTCCTTAGATTAGCATATGTATGACATGTATTTGTCACCTTGCTGCTTTCAGCATATCTATGTCTTAATATATAAATTGGCTTATGGTGAAGAGCATAAAATTCAGTATTTTTTATCTAAACCAACACTTTATATAATTTTTATTGATACATAATATTTGTACATTTGCATGGAATATATGCGATATTTTATTATGTTGTTGATGGGTGGACCGGTTCAAGTTTTGACTCTGCCAAACAAAAGTATTGAAAGTGAGTCCAAAGTAAGAGTAAGCACAGAAATTTACGGCAAAACAAATGCACACTCAGAGAGAGAGAGAGAGAGCACCCCTAGTGCCCTAAGGGAAATTTCCTTTGTGGGAACTGTACATGCATATTCATAGAATACTGATGAGGTCAAGTATATAAAGGCAGACCTGCAACTGGCACGTGGGCTCAGAATCTATGTGCTCTAACACACATTGCATATATCATTAGGGTATAAAATCTCCACCTAAGGATGATTTTTTTTACTATTAAAATGAGAGAAAGTTTACTATAAGCTAAACCTTGATCCCAGCTGCACAGGCAGGACCCCGGAAAAACTCCTAGCCAGCCCCAAGGCAGGAATTGTAGCTAATAGCTTTGTGGGCTTTTGGTGCTGATTGGCTGGAGATTGAGGAAGTTACATCAGGAGTAAGGGACTTTTATTCTTTTTTCCAGGCCAATATTGGGTATCAGGAACTTGTAAACATCTGGTGGTCTGCTGGTGTCCTGTAGGATGGTTTACCGTGCAAAAACGTTACTTGCTGGTGCACAAGGGTGTATAGCCCACTGGGCTTCATACAGGAGGACAAGTCAGTGGCCTAATTTTGCTTGTCCCACCCCAGTTACATGCATAGTATGTGTAACGATCAACTCAGGGTATTTAGGATATCCATCACCTCGAGTATTTATAACAGAGAGATTATAAATAATGTAAATTTATAATATAGACATTCTAAATACTCAGCATGATGGATATTCTCTCTTTTAGTCCCCCTTTCCCCCAAGTCACACATTTCCTAATCTCTGATGACTATTGTTGTACTTTCTACCTCAATGAGACCAACATTTTACCTCCCACATATGAGTGAGAAAATGTGGTATTTGTCTTTCTGTGCCTGGCTTATTACACTTAACACAATGACCTCCAGTTCAATCTGTGTTGCTATACATGTCAGGATTTCATTTTTATGGCTGAGTAGTATCCTAGTTTGTATATAAACACACTTTTTAAATCCATTCATCCATTGATGGACCCTGAAGTTGATTCCATATCTTTGCTATTGTAAAGAGTGCTGCAATAAACATGGGGGTGCAGGTATTCTTTTGATATATTAATTTCCTTTCCTATACCCAATAGTGAGATGCTCAATCATATAGCGGTTCTATTTTCAGTTTAAGTGGTATTTTCTCTTCGAAATCTTCATTCTGTTTTTCATCGTGGCCGTACTAATTTACATTCCCACCAACAGTATGTGAGTTCCCTTTTCTCACCTTCACCAATATCTGTTATTTTTTGTCTTTATAAGAATAGCTATTCTAATGGGGTCAAGACGATATCTGATGATTTGCATTTGTCTGACAATTAGTGATGTTGAGCACTTTTCCATATATCTGTTGCCTTTTTGTATGTCTTCTTTTGAGTACTGTCTATTCATGCCTTTTGCCCACTTTTTAATGAGAGTATTTGTTTTTTGTTTTCTGTTGGGTATTTGTTTGTTTTGGTTCTGTTTTGTTTTATTTCCTTGTATATTCTGGATATTAGCTTTTTCTCGGTTGAATAGTTTGCAAATATTAACAGATTTTTCTTTGCTCTGTTTAATGTTTTCTCTTCTGGGGAGATTATTTTTGGTTTAATATAGTCCCATTTGTCTATGTCATCTCCCACTGGCATATGTGCACTCCTCTTGGGGGCCTTAAGACAGGCCCAATCAACTTGCTGCCACCATCACAGCTGGCACCTGCCCACGTGTGCCACATGAGGGCCTAAAGAAACAGCTTATGCAGCCTGCCACAGCCACCGTTAACACAAGTGTGTGCTGCCTTGGAGCCAGGGGGTTGTCCCACAACCACTACGGCCACTGCCTTCCCAGACTGGCAGCACAACCCCAGTGCCCATGCATGTGGCTTTTAAAGCTTGAAAAGTAATGGTATGTACTTGCCACTAACTCTTTCAGTTAATCAGTACTATAATGCCTTGAGGAAAGGTTTTTTGTGGGTTTTTTTTTCATTTTTAACCACCATTTGCCAATAAGTAAACTAGAGCAATTTAAAAAATCTGTCTTCAGTCACACTAGGAGTTGAAGCTAAGATTCAAGGTTGGAATTTGCACCCATAATCTTCATAGTATACATCATCTATGTCCTTTTTTTTTTTTTTTTTTCTGAGATGGAGTCTCGCTCTGTTGCCCAGGCTGGAGTGCAGTGGCCCGATCTGAGCTCACTGCAAGCTCCGCCTCCCGGATTTACGCCATTCTCCTGCCTCAGCCTCCCGAGTAGCTGGGACCACAGGCGCCCGCCACTTGCCTGGCTAGTTTTTTTGTATTTTTTAGTAGAGACGGGGTTTCACCGTGTTCGCCAGGATGGTCTCGATCTCCTGACCTCGTGATCCGCCCGTCTCGGCCTCCCAAAGTGCTGGGATTACAGGCTTGAGCCACCGCGCCCGGCCATCATCCATGTCTTAATAGTGATTTCAGATCAATCTATGAAAACGAAAAAGCACAACACTCCTTTTCTTTTTTGGAATTTACTTTTATATAGCAAACAGAAGAAAGATGAAAATAGTCTTCTCGCCTGAAGCTGCCAACTTACTGCTACTGAAAACAGGAAACCTTAAGATTCTAGGACTAGACTTTAAAACTCAGAGACTCACGCTGTCTTCTGGAGTGTTGATAATATTTTATGATTTTGAAGTCTAAATTTAGATACTTAGAACTGAGAATCTTAGCTTTTTCCTCCTCATTAAATGAGAATAGGATATATGCCCTCCATTTATTAATCATGATATGAGACTAAGTAGATACAGAAGATATTGCTCCCAATACAAGATCACACATCAGCTGTCTAAAAGGAAAAAAATGCATTTTAAGCAATAATTTTTCACTGTAATAGTCTGAGAATAAAATATTGGAAAAAAGAGGGTTTTCTTGTTTTTGTTTTTGATTTTACTAATGTGAAGAAAAGAACTGAATTACAACTGTGACTGAAAGCTAAGAAGCATCTTAACTAACTGCCAGAGAAAAAACATATAAATTTATATTAAACCAACAGTAAAATGTTTGAAACAAATATTTAATTTATAAGTTTCATATAAATTGTATAACAAAAATGTGATGAAAAGTATTTAATACAAACATATGCATAACATATATGTTAAAAAAGCTAAATTGTATGATAAAGTAAGACATACTGCCATTTCTAAATATTTGTGTGTCCTAGAAAATCTTCAGCAATCTTTCTATATTCTTGATGTAGGCATTTAATGCTATATAGTTCCCTCTTAGCACTGCTTTTACTCTATCCCAGAGGTTTTGGTATGTTTTATCTTGATTTTCACTCATTTCCAAAAAGATTTAAATTTTTTGTCTTCATGTTATAATTCACCCAAAGACCATTCTGGAACAAATTGTTTAAGTCCCTTGTATTAGTATAGTTTTATACTCAATTTTGGAATTAATTTCTAGTTTTATTTCACTGTGATCTGAGAAGACACTTTATATGATTTTGAGGTTTTTTTAAATGTATTAAGACTTGTTTTGTAGCCTAATATATGGTCTATCTCAGAGAACGATCCATGCACTGATGATAAAAACGCAGGTTTTGCAGTTGTTGAGTAGACTGTTCTGTAAATGTCTGTTAGGTACATTTGGTCAAAAGTCCAATTTAAGTCTAGTGTTTCTTGATATTTTGCAGTTTCAATTATCTGTCTAGTGTTGTTAGTGGTGTATTGAAGTCTCCCCTATTATAGTATTGGTTTTTATCTCTTTTTTTAGGGGAATTAGTATTTGTTTTATGAATCTGGGTGCTCTGGTTTGGGGTCCCTATCTCTTATATATAAGATTATATATACTCTCTATATATATACACATAGATAAAGTCCCATATCATAAAGATATAATATATGATTATAGTATCTTCTTGTGGAATTTATTCTTTATTATTACATAATGACTTTCTTTGTATTTTATTTAGTGATGTTGATATAAAGTCTGTTTTGTCTGATATAAGTATAAATATGTCTGCTTGTTTTGGTTTCCATTTGCATGGAATATTTTTTCCCAGTCTTTTACCTTCAATATGTAAGTGTCTTTATTAGTTGTGTAGGTTACTTCTAAGCAGCATATGGTTGGATCAAGGTTTTGTTTAATTTTAATTTTTAATTTTTGGGTACACAGTAGGTGTATATATTTCTGGGGTACCTGATATGTTTTGACACAGACAGGGAATACATAATAATCACCTCATGAAAAATGAGGTATTTTTCCCCTCAAGCAGTTATTGTTTCTGTTACAGACAATCTAATTTTACTCTTTTAGATATTTAAATGTACAAATAGATTATTATTGACTATAATCACCCTAATGTGTTATCACATTGTAGGTCTTATTAAATTTTTTTGTTTTGTACCTATTAAATAAACCCACCTTCCTCCAGTCCTACACTAACTTCTCAGCCTGTAACACCATCCTGCTACTCTCCATGTTCAATGTTCAGTTGGTTTGATTTTTAGACCCACAAAAAAGTGAGAACATGTGATGTTTGTCTTTCTGTGCCTGGCTTATTTCACTTAACAAAATAATCTCCAGTTCCATCCGTGTTGTTGTATATGACAGAATCTCATTCTTATATATGGCTGAATAGTTTCCATTTCATATATGTATCACTTTAACATTACTCATTCATATATTGATAAACACTAAGGTTGCTTCCAAATCTTGGGTGTTGTGAACAGTGCTGCAGCAAACTGGGAATGCACATATCTCTTTAATATGCTAATCTCTTTTCTTTGGGGCATATTCCCACAAGAGAAATTGGTGGATTATATAATGGCTCAATTTTTAGTGTTTTGAGGAACCTCCAAACTATTCTCCATAGTGGCTGTGGTAATTTACAGTCCCACCAATAGTGTATGAGGATTCCATCTTCTTCACATTCTCACCAGCATTGGCTATTGCCAGCCTTTTAGATATTTTAACTGAGGCAAGATGATATTTCATTGTAGTTTTGATTTGCATTTCTCTGATGATCAATGATGTTGAGCACCTTTTCATATGCCCATTTGTCATTTGTACATCTTCTTTTCAGAAATATCAGTTCAAATATTTTGCACAGATTTAATTGGATTATTAGACTTTTCCTATAGAGTTAAGGACCATATATATTCTAGTTATTAACCCCTTGTCAGACTAGTACTTTGCAAATATTTTCTTCCATTATGTGGGTTGTCTCTTCAGCTTTGTGGATTGTTTTCTTTGTTGTGCAGTTTTTCAAGTTGATGTGATCCCATTTTTCCATTTTTACTTTGGTTTCCTATGTTTATAGGGCACACTCTAAAAATTTTTGCCCAGACCAATGTCCTGGAGGTTTTCCTCAAAGTTTTCTTGTAGTAGTTTCATAGCTTAATGTCTTATATTTAACTCTTCTATCCATTTTGATTTGATTTATGTGTATGGTGAGAGATAGGGGTCTAGATTCATTCTTCTACATATCGATATCCAGTTTTCCAAGCACCATTTATTGAAGGAACTGTCTATTGCCTTGTGTAGGTTCTTGGCACCTTTGTTGAAAATGAGTTCACTCTTGATTGTGAACTTTTTTCTGGGTTCTTTTTTTCTGTTTTATTGATCTGTGTGTCTGATTTTATGCCAGTACCACGCTGTTTTGGTTACTATAGCTCTGTAGTATAATTTGAAGTCAGATAATGTTATTCCTCCAGTTTTGTTATTTTTGCTCAGGATAGCTTTGCCTATCTCGGTCTTACGTGGTTTTATATAAATTTTAGAATAATTTTTTTTCTATTTCTGTGAAGAAATAGAATTAGTATTTTGTTAGAGATTTCATTGAATCTATAGATTGCTTTGGGTAGTATGGACATTTTAGCAATATTGATTCTTCCAATCCATAAATACAAAACATCTTTTCATTTTTTGGTGTCCTTTTCAATTTTTTTCATCAATATATTATGGTTTTCGTTATGGAGATCTTTTGTTTTTTTGGCTAATTCCCAGGTGTTTAATTTTGTATGTGGCTTTTATAAATGTATTATTTTTAAAAATTTCATTTTCAGATTGTTCACTGTTGGCATATAGAAATACTACTAATTTCTGTAGGTTGATTTTGTATTCTGGAACTTTACTGAATTTGTTTATCAGTTCAAAGAGTTTTTTGGTGAAGTCTTCAGTTTTTTTTTCCAGATATAAGATTATTTTATCAGCATAATAATATATAATAAGGATAATTTGACTTTTTTTTCCAGTTGGATGTGGTGTATTTCTTTCTCTGGTCTGATTGCTCTAGCTAGGAACTTCCAGTACTATGGTGAATAGCAGTGCTGAAAGTGGCATGCTTGTTGTGATCCAGATCTAAAAGGAAAGACTTTCGGCTTTTTAAATTCAATATGATAATAGCTGTGGGTCTGTCTACAAGGCTTTTATTTTGTTGAGATGTCTTCCTTCTATCCCCAGTTCTCTAATGTGCTTTTTTTTTTTTTTTAAATCATGAAGGGATGTTGAATTTGATCAAATGCTTCTTCACCATCAATTGAAATGATTGTAGTTGTGTTCCTCACTCTGTTGCTCTATGCTTCACATCAATTGATTTGCTTGTGTAGAACCATCCTTGCATCCCAGTAATAAATCCTATGTATTCATAATGAATGATTTGAAAAAAACTATTGCTAAATTCAATTTGCTAGTATTTTGTTGAGGATTTTTGCATCAATACTCATCAGATATATTGGCCTGTAGTCTAATTTCTTTGATGTGTCTTTGCCTGGTTTTGATATCAGTGTAATACTGGCCTTGTAGAATCAGTTTAGAAGCACTTCTTTCTCTTGTTTTTTTGGAATAGTTTGAGTAGGCTTGGTATTAATTATTTAAATGTTGGGTAGAATTTTGCAGTGTAGCCATCAAGTCCCAGGCCTCTTGTTGTTGTTGTTGTTGTTGTTGTTGTTGTGTGTGTGTGTGTGTGTGTGGAGATTGTTTTATTATGGCTTCAGTCTTGTTACTGGTTATTAGTCTGTTCAGGTGTTGGATTTCTTTATGGTTCAATCTTGGTAGCTTCTATGTAACTGGGGATTTGTCCATTTCTTCCAGATTTACCATATAGTTGCTCATAGTAGCCACTAATGATCCTTTAAATTTATGCAGTGTCAGTTATGATGTCTCCTTTTGCATTTCTGATTTTATTTATTTAGATCTTTCTTTTTTTCTCAGTCTGGCTAAAAGTTTGCCAATTTTTTTTAACTTTTCAAAAAACTGACTTTGTTGCATTGATCATTTATATTTTTTCATTTCAATTTCATTTATTTCTGCTCTGATCTTCATTATTTCTTTACTTCTACTTATTTTGTATTCAACTTTCTTTTGCTTTTCTAGTTGTTTAAGATGTATCATTAGGTCATTTATTTGAAGTTTCTCTTCCTTTTTGATGTAGGTATTTATAGACATAAACTTTCCTCTTACTACTGATTTTACTGTGTGTTTTTGTATGTTGTGTTTCCATTAAAATTTGTTTCAATAAACTTTTCAATTTATTTATTAATTTTTCATTTACTTACTGATTATTTTGGAGCATGTTTTTAATTTCCATCTGTTTGTATAGTTTTCAGAATTTCTCCTGTTAAGATGCATGATATTATTTCAGTTTTTTAATGTATTAAGACTGGTTTTGTGACCTAACATATCCTTGAAAATGATCCATGTGTTGAGGAAAGGAAAGTGTATTCTGCAATCATCAGGTGAAATCTTCGGTAAATATACATTAGAATCATTTAGTCTGTAGTGCAGATTAAGTCTGATGTTTCTTTGTTGATTTTCTGTCTGGAAAATCTGTTCAATGCTGAAAGTAGGGTGTTGATGTCCAGCTATTATATTGGGGATTCTCTGTCTCTCTTTAGCTCTAATAATATTTGCTTTATATATCTAGGTATTCCAGGGTTTAGTAAGTATATATTTAGAAACATACTCTCTTGCTGAATTGACCCCTTTATCATTATATAATGACCTTCTCTGTCTCTTTTTATAGCTTTTGTCTTGAAATCTATTTTGTCTGATATAAGTATAGTGACTCCTGCTCTTTTTTTGTTTCTCATTGGCATGGAATAACTTTTTCCATCACTTTAACTTCAGTTTATGTTTGTCTTTATAGGTGACCTATGTTTCTTGTAGGCAACAGATCAATGGGTCTTTTTTAATCCATTCAGCCACTCTGTATCTGTTGATTGGAGTATTCAGTCCATTTACATTCAATATTAGTATTGATAATTAAGTACTTACTCCTGCCATTTTGTTATTTGTTTTCTACTGATTTTTTGGTCCTTCATTCCTTCCTTCCTTCTTTTCTATTTTTATTTTAGTGAAGCTGATTTTCTCTAGTGATATAATTTATTTTCTAACTTTTTATTTTGTCTGTATTCATTGTATGTCTTTTGATTTGAGGTTATCATGAAGTTTGCAAATACTCTCTTATAAACCATTATTTTAAGCTGATATAATACCTTAACACTTTGTGTAAACAAGCAAGCAAGCAAAATGAACACTAATAAACAATCTACACCTTAACTTCATCCCCTCGTCTTTAACATTTTGTTGTTTCTATTTATATCTTATTGTACTGTGTATATCTTGAACACTTGTAGATATTATTTTTGATTGTTTAACCTTTCAGTCTTTCTACTTAGCATAAGGGTACATACCATAGTTAAAGTGTTATAACATTCTGTATTTTCCTGTATATTTACTATTAACAGTGAGCTTTATGGTCTCAGATGATCACTTATTGCTCATTAACATTCTTTTCTTTCTAGTTGAAGTATTCCCTTTAGCATTTATTGCAGGAGAGGTCTGGTATTGATGAAATCCCTCGGGTTTTGTTTACTGGAAAAGTCTTTATTTTTCCTTCATGTTTCAGAGATATTTTTGGCAGATAAATATTCTATGGTAAAAGTTTTACTCCTTCAGCATTTTAAATATGTCATGCCACTCTTTCTGGCCTGTAAGATTTCTACTGAAAAGTCTGTAGCCAGATGTATTGGAGCTCCTTTGTATGTTATTTGTTTATTTTATCGTGCTACTTTTAGGATCGTTTCTTTATCTTAGATCTTTGGGAACTTGATTATTAAACACATTGAGGTAATCTTTATGATAAATCTGCTCTGTATTCTATAACCTTCTTGTACTTGGATATAGATATCTTTATCTTCTCAAACCTAACTTCTCTAGGTTTGAGAATCTCTGGTATTTCTTCGAATAAACTTCCTGCCCTTAATTTTTTTCTCTGCCTGTTCTTTAAATATCTCTGAGATTTGCCCTTTTGAGGGTATTTTCTAGATCCTGTAGGTGTGCTTTATTGTTTTTTATTCTTTTTTCTTTTGTCTCCTCTGTCTGTGTATTTTCAAATAGACTAAGTTTAGAATCATCAGTTCTCTCTTCTGCTTAATCAATTCTGCTATTTAAAGACTCTGATGCATTCTTTTTTTTTTTTTTTTTTTTGAGACAGAGTCTCGCTCTGTCACCCAGGCTAGAGTGCAGTGGCCGGATCTCAGTTCACTACAAGCTCTGCTTCCCGGGTTTACGCCATTCTCCTGCTTCAGCCTCCCCAGTAGCTCGGACCACAGGCCTCTGCCACCTCGCCCGGCTAGTTTTTTTGTATTTTTTAGTAGAGAAGTGGTTTCACCATGTTAGCCAGGATGGTCTCGATCTCCTGACCTCATGATCTGCCCGTCTCGGCCTCCCAAAGTGCTGGGATTACAGGCTTGAGCCACCGCGCCCGGCCTCTGATGCATTCTTGAGCATGCCAATTTCATTTTCAGCTCTAGAACTTCTTTAAAAATTGTATTTATTTATTTTTTAATTTATATTTTATATTTTTTAGTTTATTTTTTGAGACAGAGTCTTGCTCTCTTGCCCAGGCTGGAGTATAGTGGTGAAATCTTGGCTCATTGTGACCTCTGCCTCCCAGGTTCAAGAGATTCTCCTGCCTCAGCCTCCCAAGTAGCTAGGATTACTGGCATGCCCCATCATATCCAGCTAATTTTTATATGTTTAGTGGAGACAGGGTTTCACCATGTTGGTCAGGCTGGTCTTGAACTCCTGACCTCAAGTAATCTTCTTGCCTTGGACTCCCAAAGTCATGGGATCACATGTGTGAGCCCCTATGCCCAGCCCAGCTCCAGAACTTCAGCCCAGCAGAAGTTCAATTATTGTAATCTCCAGGTTAAATTTATTTGATAGAATTCTGAATTATTTCTCTGTGTTGTCACGTATTTATTTGAATTTCCTCAAAACATCTATTTTGTTTTCTAAAATAACTATCTGTTAATTATATAGAACTACAACTTAAATTTTATCTCATTGTGATTATGATGAATAGTTACAATATGTTCCACAAGTGAGGCACTAAATGAGCCAAAGTAAATAAAGTTCCAAGGATGACAGATTAGAATGATTGACACATTTAAAGAAGTAAAAGTAGAAACTGAAAGTATGACAAAGCAGTAAGAGGCCACCAAAACACAAGACATATATAAAAAAATTAAAACAAACTAAAATTTAAGAGTAGAGTAATTAAAAGTAGAAAATCACACTGTAAAAGTTGAATGAAATTTATTTACTATTGGGTACCAACAGATGAAATAGTCAAGCAATTGGTCATCTTTATTAATAGAAAATTCAGTAAAAGGCTGAATTGTAATTTACAGATGAATACCTTTTGCCATATTTATATTTACTCTGTCAACAAATAGGTGCTGTAAAATGCAGTGTGTAACCAAACAAGCAGTCTCTGCCCTCATAGACTGTACCATCCAGTCACTACCAAACAAATTATGTTTTAATTGTCACAATTCCCACAAAGAAATTGTTCACAATTCTACAGTATTTCATAAAATGGTGCTTTGCTCTGGTACAGAGAACAAGTAAAGCTTCCCTTAGTAAGTTGTACTGGAGTTGAGATCCGAATGATGCACAAGTAAGCCAAGAAGAATGAATAAGATTATTTTGTAGAATATGAGTATATATAATGTAGACTACCAAGAATTGCCTTAGACAGAACTATATGGAACATGAAAATAAATGCACAGAGGGATGAAAATAAAAGTATGACAACAACACAGTACAAAAAAATAAAGCCTAGTGACGTTTCCCTTCTGAGTATTTGTTAACATTTTTTGGTCACATTATGAACATAATTAAGTTCCACAAACACTGTCTTTATTCCATATAAGGGGAAGGCTGGAGAGAGCCACTAACTGACCCCTTCCAACCCTAGATGAAAAATGGAAGAAAATGGGTTTTCTAAAATAATAGAAAGTGGTCAGATCTACATTTTTTTTTCTAGCTTGGGCAAACAGTCCATCAACTATTTATTAAGAAATGTTGAGGCCGGGCGTGGTGGTTCACGCCTGTAATCCCAGCACTTTGGGATGCTGAGGCATGCAGATCACAAGGTCAGGAGATGGAGATCATCCTGGCTAACACGGTGAAACCCCGCCTCTACTAAAAAATCCAAAAAAATTAGCCAGGCGTGGTGGCGGGTGCCTGTAGTCCCAGCTAGTCCAGAGGCTGAGGCAGGAGAATGGCTGAACCCAGGGGGCGGAGCTTGCACTGAGCCAAGATGGCGCCACTGCACTCCAGCTTGGGCTGCAGAGCGAGACTCTGTCTCGAAAAAAACAAAAAAGAAATGTTGACAGGCAGAAGGTTTGATGTGAAAAACAAATACTAAATTCATTTGTAAACTCACTGAGTTGGAATTTCCTGAAAATATCTGAGTGCAGATGTCCAATGATCAACTAGAAATATCGTAGCATATAGGAACATAAGTAGACATGGGCTTCTTCAATGCAAATGTGGTTTGGTAACTGGCTATTTTAATGACTCATGATATTTATTAGAATGATATCAAATGGAAGGAATGTGTGGAGTGAAGAAAGAAAAATAACAAGAAGATAATTAATGAAACATTGCAAATTTACCCTGAATTGATAAAAATAAGTTACATATCATAGTTTAAATTGCTTTTCCTTTCTTGATGAAGAGAAAGAACTGTAGTACTATTTTTCTTCACTGTGCTTTTGTATTTCTATATTATTGAGTTTTTATTTTATATAAACAATAAGACACAGCAGGCATAGAATTGCTAAATATAATTATACTTTTGTTTGTAAAAGAATGAGTGGCTTTTATAATGACAGAAATGCAATATTTGTTACAAATATTGAGATACCTTATCTCTTTAAAAAACAGAAATGTTATATTACAAGAAGAATAAAACTAGTTTAATGTCTGAAATATTTCCCATCAACTATACCACAGCACACATAACATTTGAAGTACCTTTTTCTCTTTTGTACTGTGGAATCACTGGTAAATTGCATGCTCTGAGGCCATTTATATCCTGCCGGAAAGCTTTCAATGATAGTCTGCAACTTCTGAAGCCCGTAACTAAAGTAACTTTTCCTTTGACCAGCAAATGACCCTTAGCATCAAACCCTGCTCCCAAAAAGAAGATAGAGCCAGAAAATTCTTTTGATTGCTCTGCAGCAGCCATATTAAAAGCAAAAGACAACAACAACAACAACAACAAAGTTTTAATTTTTTTTTTAATGCCTTCCAACTAAACAGGATTTTTGCAGCTACGTTTTGGTAACAAAGGGAATATATCTTACCTTTTATCTTATTTTCTTTTAATTAATTATAAAGTTAATCAGAAATAGAGATAGAAATATCTCTGAGATAAATCACTAATAGTTTTAAATGTTTTAGTTTGAATTGGCACTTTATAGTTGTATATATTTATGGGTTATAATGTGATGTTATGATAAGTGGGCTAATTAAATCAAACTACCATATTCATTGTCTCAAGCATTTTTTGTGGTGAGAATCATTTTGCTCAATTTTACCATTAGCATGAGAAAGATCAAGTATTTTTCACTGGATTTTTTTCATAAAAGCCATGGCACAGAATAAATGCCATGTTTCTTGATGAAAAACAAACAAATTACATCAATTAGAAAGCTATCCGCTCCATGCAACAGAACAGCTTTCTCAAACTGTTGTATTGCATAAGGAAAGTAGATGATCTCATATGAAACCATGTCCAGGGGGACATAAGAGACCAAGTGTATTGCTACACAGTGCCCTTTTCTCGTGAAAAGTGCCCTTTTCTCCTGCATTTTTCTCCTGCTCTCTGCCTTGCATATTGTATCTCCTGGTCCTCATTCAGATATGATATGGCTGCATATTTCCAGTTAATTCCTAAGTCTAAACTACAGAAAATTTAGTAGGCATGGTGAGGTTTTTAGGAAAAATTAAAAGTTTGGTGTCCTGATGTTGGAGAAGGCAAAAGCAGTTGTTTTTTTTCTTTCTTTCTTTCTTTTTTTTTTTTTTTAACAGAATCCCACCAGGTGGACACACTCTTGTCTTCTTGGACAGAATTGAGGCCCAAGGGCATGCATATGCCACCTCCTGGCAAAAGGATAGAATTTCTTTGACTGCCTGCAATCATAATCTATCTCTGGGCTCCCAAAACCCGTTTTATATCTAGAGTCAAACTGGTGTGTGACGTGCATACCTGAATCCCTTTATTTTTCTTTTAAGAAAAGAGAGGGAAAACATAAGTTGGGCAGGCCTCTGACTTTTCACAAATGTTTTACTTAAGAAATTAAATACATTAAAAAATATTTGTAATAAAAACATTTAAAAATATAATATCTGCTCTCTGGCTGGGCGCAGTGGCTGACGCTTTTAATCCCAGCACTTTCGACGACCGAAGTGGGCAGACGATTTTTCGTCAGAAATTTGACACCAGCCTGGTCAACATGGTGAAGCACCATCTCTACTGAAAATACAAAAATTAGTCTGGTGTGGTGGTGCATGCCTGTAACTCCAGCTACTCGGTAGGCTGAGGCATGAGAATCGCTTGAACCTGGGAGGTAGAGGTTGCAGTGAGCTGTGATTGCACCACTGCATTCCAGCCTGGGTGACAGAGCCAGACTAATATATTATATACATTATATATAATGATTGAATATGTTATATGTTATATATATGTGTATATATATATAAAATGTTGCTCTAAACTCAATAACTAAGATAACAATCAATACTATTAAACTGCTGCTAAAATAAATTTAAAGCAATGCTAGAGTGATAAAACTATAGTTTAGGAAAATTCTAAGCACCAAGAAAATAAAGCGTGATGAGATAAATTCTCTATACTGACATAGTATTTCAAAAACTTATTTTGAAAGCTCAAAATATTTAATTAATATTCAATTTAAAAGCACACTCCATACCGCCTGTTTCCATTACAATACTTTATTTTTCAGCACAGTATTTATAAACACCATACATTTTTGTCAGTTTATATTTAATGTTAGTTTTCACTCCCAAACTTAAAATCTAAGCTTTATTTTTTCTGCTTTACTTATTGTTATATACTAACAGAGAGTAGGCACTCAATAAACACTATTAATTGAGAATTGAATTTGTTCTGCACAATTGAGATTACAGTATGACAATTTATCTGGAAAGCACTTTTAGCTTTCCAGTTAAAAATCTTTTTTTTTTTTTTTTTGAGACGGAGTCTCGCTCTGTCGCCCAGACTGGAGTGCAGTGGCCGGATCTCAGCTCACTGCAAGCTCCGCCTCCTGGGTTCACGCCATTCTCCCGCCTCAGCCTCCCGAGTAGCTGGGACCACAGGCGCCCGCCACCTCGCCCGGCTAATTTTTTTGTATTTTTTTTAGTAGAGACGGGGTTTCACCGTGTTAGCCACCATGGTCTCGATCTCCTGACCTCGTGATCCGCCCGTCTCGGCCTCCCAAAGTGCTGGGATTACAGGCTTGAGCCACCGCGCCCGGCCTCCAGTTAAAAATCTTACACACATTCACATATGTGTGTGATCATGTTTGAGTTTGAATACACACACATTATGAATATTTTATATTGGCAAAAATAGTTCATATGGTATATATATAAAATATTGCATAACATTCATTTTTTCAACTATTACTATTTCATCATATGATTTCATGGTAAAAAATTGTCACCAAATTTTAAATTGAATATAAGGATTAAACAGCAGATTAAAAACTGATTGAGAGATTAATGAAGTAGAAGACAGAGCCAAACAATTTTCTTAAAGTAATTTGCACAGAAAAAAAGGTATTTGCAAGAATAACAACAACCAAAAACTCTTACAACACATAGAGGATGAAATGAGAACTAATAGCATACAAATAATCAGAAGTCAAGGGGGACCTAATAAAGCAGTTAAGGTTGACAGTAACTCAATTGATAAAGGCTAACATTTTCTTGAGCCAAAGAAAGTTAGGGATTTACTAAACAAGAATGAATTATATCAAGTAGGTTCAGATAAGGAAGCTCATTACATTATGTCTCTGCCACCGCCCCCCCCCAAATAATTCCATTTTAGAAAGGATTTTTTAAAATCGTTCCATGACCATATAGATAGCAAGCGTCAGCTTGCCCCAAGCCAGTGGTCATAGTGAAGTCTGTTGAGTCTGGTTTATTGCCACATCTGGTTATTACGCTTCCCTAAATTTAGCTTACTAAGTACACAGCCAATCACACAGTTGATTTTTCCTTTTTTTTTCTTATTCCTTCTTTCTAGAGGCCCCAGCATGGAGACTGTTTTCTCGTTTGTTTGCATTAATTTAGTGAGAAATCTAGAAAACACAAATTAATGATAATAATGATGTGTGTTCTCTCTGTGTTTTTCAACAGTTTCTTCCTGGGTGCTGTATGTTGTGTAAATGAAATCTTAGAGATATTTGCTACTTTTCCTTTGACCTTCCTGTCTATTTAGTTTTCTTCTTAGATGAAGTAAAGATTCATAACCAACTGGGTTCTTCAGAAACCTTTCTGTCACTCTCTTCAGACAGTGCATGTTGCCTGAGATATGGAGAGACATTTATCCACACTCAGAATTCTCTCTCAAATGAATCCAAACTTCACTACAATATATTTGACAGATGATATGTGCTTTGGGATCTATATTCTATTTTAATTAAGTGTGAATTTTATAAATGACTTAATTATTGTCTTTCTGTGGTATGATATTTTTAACTATAACTTGTGCAGGTTTTACAAGAAGTGAATGATACTAATTTAGATCGATGCAATTGATGGTCTACTAAAAGAGCAAATCTTTTAAAAAATCTGATTTATGTGCCAGTATTAATGAGAAAGGTAAGCATTTTAGCACAATGCTTGCTCATTTTCTCTTTCATGCTTCCCCTATAGCACATCCATGTATGTTTTCATGTAACCATCTGTTTTAGAACCCATTTGAGTCCACATGACATCTATTACTTAGATTTATAAGACAGGTAATATTTAGCCAAATTAGCAATCAGAATGCCTGAATGTTTTAACATCATTTATAATTAACTGCTGGGTGTAATAACAAATAGGAACAGCAGCTGCAACAAAACTCCGATTAGGCAGTCAGAATGGGGAATAACTCAAATTAATGAAAGGCCCCAAACTCATCTTCAAGCCATGGAATAGCAGCTCAGTAATTACTCAACTAGACCACTGCACACTAACATGCTGAAGTTCAGCAGAGGGAGAGAATACTTCGGAAAATGACGCTTCTTCCTGAGTTAATCTCAATAACTCTTGAAATGTAGGATGAGATTTAAACTGGAATTGCATTTATGTCTAGACTAAGTCCCAAATTCATACTACTATGGAAACAAAGAAGTAAGCAAAAGATGCCAGGACCTACTTGAGGGTGGAGGGTGAGAGGAAGATGAGGATTGAAAAACTACCTATTGTTTTACTGTGCTGATTACCTGGGCGATAAAATAATCTGCACATCAAACTGCCGTGACGTGCAGTTTACCAATATAAGCAACATGCAGAGGTATCCTGGACCTAAAATAAAATAATTTACCCATTATTACAAACCTACATAGGTACCCCTGAACCTAAAATAAAAGTGAAAAAACAAAATCCACAGTACAAACTCTATTCAATTAGGGTAGTTCTGAAATATTTCCAGTTCCCTCCTCTTTTTTTTTTTCAATTAAATTACCATTCAGTGATATTTTTAGATCACTGAATGATGATAAAAATCCTGTTCCTAAAAAATCAAAACAAAACAAAAAGTTACGTTGTACTTGGCATACAGCACATGTACAACTATCTAACTGAAATACTTTCTCAGATGAGGAAACTGAAGCCCAGAAATAAATACATTGCCTTTTGAGGTTATTCAGAAGTTAGTAGCAGAGCTGGAAATACGTTCATGCTTTTCAATGTACTTCCTCTGGCTTTACAATAATGATTTCTTTTCATTTTTTGGAAAAACTAAATTTATGGCACTCAAATTCAAATCTATAGTATAAAAACCTTTTTTCAATATTACAAATAGTAAAAATCACTAGTAATAGTAGCAGTAATATTAATAGTAGGCATTACGTTTTGTTTTGTTTTTACTTTTTTACAAGACATTTTAATAAGCATTTAATGCATCATTTAATCCTGATGACAACCTTTCGGGTGTATAATCTATCTCATTTTCACACACAAAGTGACACAGTATTGAAGTTATTAAAAATGAATTTATATTCACTGTCTAAGACTGGAAGGATTCAGATCAACATCATTTGGAGGAATAGTCCATTTTTTTCTTCATATTCCCTTGGAATTAGTAGTTTAGAGGTGCTATGAGGAAAAATTCAGTAGTTCAAAAGTTGTGACAACCATGATAGTGTCATTGTGTGTTTTTAATGCTCAACCTGTTTTCCCTTTCCCTTCTCATTGACTGAGAGGAATCCTTCTCTGATACTCCATGGGCTTGACAAAATTGTCAATGACAGTAATGGTTGTTACAGTTACAACTCTTTTGAATACAAATGACAAAGACCTATCTAAAACTACTAAGTAGAAGGATCATTTATTGATTTAGGTTAACATATTTTTAGGGGAAGGAAGGTTTGACTCATAGATACATTGTGTCTCAAAATATCTAAAAGGAAACGTCATTTCTTCTTCTTTTTCATTTGTCTCTTTACCTCTCCATGTGTGTTCATTTTATTTTGAGTTTGTATTGGTGGTGAGATGATTGAAAAGGAAGTAATTTATAACATAATCCCAAGACTTTTCTAGTGGGGGAGTACACTTGCCTTCTTTTCAGAAGTTGCGTTATATCTGAGTCATGGTTTCACCTTCTCTGTCCTAAACTGTTAGAGGGGTCAAAAATATAGAAATAATTTACAAAAATTAGGGTTGATGCCTGGAGCATCAGTTTGGTGCATCACATTCGGTACATGCTGCCTGAAAGTGTGAGTGAAGTGATATTGCAAACTAAGTGAAGGAAGGGGCCTTACTTTTGCTAAAAAAAAATCTTGCATGTATGTTGGAGTTATGAAAACAACAACAACAGAGTAGCTTATGCCTGTCATGTGCTTATTATGTTCTAGACACTGATATGAACACATTACATAAGTAAATTTATGTAGTACAACTCTGTAAGAGGTTTTTTCTTTTTAATTTTTTTTCTCCTCTTTCACAGTTTGAGACATTGAGACATGGGAGATGTAAGTAACTTTCTCAAGATGGCATATCTAAGATAAGATATCTTGCAGCTCCAAAATCAGATGTCTATTTGAAGACTTTATGCTTAACCATAATCGTATAGTGCCTTTCTACACTGGAAAAATACACAATCCTAGTAAATGAAAGATGCAACTAACTAATTTACTAAACAACTAAATAACTAAATATGTAAATACAAAAAGGAAACAAGAAATAAGTAACACATAAAATATTCTAAAAGTATAAGTAACCATCAAATGGAAATGTATGTCAAATTTGAAATGAGAATGTTACCCAAAACATAAATATCAGAAATAAAGACAGTAACATCAATACAGATCTTACTAACACTAAACATAAGACAGAAATTTTGCCATTTTATATCAGTAGTGAAGAAGGAGAGTTTCTGATGATTCCTTCTTCAAGACATATTATAGAAGATGATCTAACAAGTTTGGTAAGAAACAAATAACCATATGAAATGTCAAAAAACACAAATTATCATTTGTATCAGATAACATAATTTTGTAAAATATATATGTATTATTAGAATTGATAGCTTTATTTACAATACCTCTAAATGCAACTCAATATATAAACTTAGCAATAAATAAAATAAGAGAAAAATAAATTAACATATAAAACACTATGTACATATATTACAATAATTTCTGACGTTAGAGAAATAAAATAATATTTATATTATGTGTGGGCATCCTCCTCAATCACACGCCATATCTGTTTTTAGGGAAGGAATGTAACAAGTTGGTCATAAAACGCACATAGACATATAAGAGTTGAAGAGTATGAAAGAGTATAAACTAAAACAATCTTAAAAAAGGGAAATGACATAGAATTTTTTTCTCTTAAACAGTAAGAGAAAACTATAGAATATTGTATAGTGTGATATTGACACAGTAAATAATATCTCAATGAAACAGAATAGAGTATGAAAATGTATCTTATAATGAAGTGGCACAATAGGACAGTGAGGCATATGTAGTCTTTTTCTCAAATAATGTTCACTAGAAATCAATTAAAGATAGGAAACCAAAAGCACTCACAAATATGTGAAAACTAAACAATACACCCTAGAACAACCACTGAGTCAAGAAAGGTATCAGAAGGGTAATTAGAAAATTTATTAAGACAAATGAAAACATAACCACAATATACCAAAATATGCTGGATGCAGAAAAAGCACTACTAAGAGGGAAGTTTATAGCCATAAATTTCTGTATCAAAAAAAGATTTCACATAACCTAACAGCTCAAAGGACTGGAAGAAGAACAATCAAAGTCCATTGTTGACAGAATGGAGGAAATACTAAAGATTATTGCAGAAATAAATTAAATAGAGGACAGAAAACCAGCCAAAAATTAATAAAAGTGAGTTGGTTTCTAAGAAAAATAAAATGACAAAACAAACCCTTATCTAGATTTAAAAAGAGAGAGGATTCAAATAGAATCAGAAATGAAAAGGAAGATCTTACAGCTCAAACTACAGAAATGAAAAAAAGATAACAAGAGACTATTATGAAAATCGTATGCCAACAAGTTGGATAACCTAGAAACATACAACCAAACAGTACAGAATAACAAACATAAAGCTTGGATAGACTTTTAATTAGTAAGGAGATATGAATGAGTAATCAAAAACCTCCTGGCAAAGAAAAGCCTAAATCCAGTGAACTTCACTAAAACTGGTCAGCATTTAAAATAGAATTAATACCTATCCTTCTTAAAACCTTAAAAATAACTCAAGAGGGAGCACTTCTATACTTATTTTATGAATCTCATATTGCAGTGATACTAAAGCCAGAAAAAAGACACTAAAAGAAAATAAAACATGCCTGACAAATACAAAAACCTTAAACAAAATCTAGCTAAATAAATTCAACAGCTCATTAAAGAAATACACGCTATGACAAAATATGGTTTATCCCTGTGATGCAAGGATGGTTCACCATATGCAAATCTATGGATGTGATATACCACCTTAACAGAATAAATACAAATCTATGGATGTGATATACCACCTTAACAGAATAAATACAAATCACATCATCATCTCAACTGATGCAGAAAAAAAGCATTTGAAAAAATTTAACTATCTTTCAGGATAAATCCTCTCAATAAACTAGGAATAGAGGGCATTTTCTTAAAATAATATAAAGCGTACATGAAAAGCCCAAAGCCAACATCCTCAATGGTGAAAAACTGAAGGCTTAACATATAAGATCAAGATAAAGAAAATATGCCCACTCTTGGAACTTTGTATTAGTCTGTTCTCACACTGCTATACAGAAATGTTTAAGACTAGGTAATTTATAGAGAAAAGAGATTAATTGATTCATGATTCTGCAGGCTGTATAGGAAGTATGGCACTGGCATCCGCTCAGCTTCTGGCAAGACCTCAGGAAACTTACAATCGTGGTGTAAGACAAAGGGGGAGCAGCACTTTACATGACTGGAGCAGGATGAGTGGAGGTTGGTGCTACACACTTCTAAAAGACTGGATCTAATGATAACTCACTCACTACTTTCAAAAGAATACCACCAAGGGAGAAATCTGCCCCCATGATCCAGTAACCTCCAACCAGGCCCCACCCCCAACATTAGGGATTACAATTAAGCATGAGACTTGGGTGGGGACACAGATCCAAATCATATCAAACCTTTATTCAACATAGTACTGGAAATCCTAACCAGAACAGTTAGACAATTAAAAAAATAAAAGCCATCCAAATAGGAAATAAGAAAGTAAAATAATCTGTTTGCATCCAATGTGACTTTATGCATAGAAAACCCTAAGGACTGTACAAAATAAGTGTGAGAACTAAGAAACACATTCAATAAAGCTTTGGGATACAAAATCAACATAAAAAATTAGTTGCACTTTTATGCATTTACAATGAATAATCAAAAAATAAATTTTAAATATCTAATTTACAATAGCATCAAAAATAATAAAACTTATGAATAAACTTAGTCAAAAGGTAAAAGGCTTGTATAGTAAAACAAAAGAAGACTGATGAAAGAATTTAAAGAAGACACAAATTGTGGAAAGACATCATGTGTTGGTAGATTGGATGACTTAATGTTGTTAAAATGTTCATAAAATCCAAAGTGATCTACAGATTCAATGCAATCCTTATCGAAAGCCCAGACATTTTTACAGAAATAGAAAAAAAGTTCTAAAATTCTCATGGAATTATAAATGATCTCAAATATCCAAATCAATCCTCAGAAGAACAAACCTGAAGTCATCACACTTTCTGACTTATAAATATATTATAAAACTACAGTAATTACAGCTTTACAGAACTGGCATAAAACAAACATATGGAGCAATGGAATACAATAGAAATTCCTGAAATAACCCAATGCATGTGTGGTCAGCTGATCTTTAATAAGGATGTAAACAACATGAAATAGGAAAAGTATAATTTCTTCAACAAATAGTCTGAGGAAAACTGGACATCCACTTTCAAAAGAATGAAAGTGGACACTCGTCTTACACCATACACAAAAATCAACTGAAAATGGAATAGAGATTTATACATAAGACCTGAGACTGTAAAACTCTCCTTTTCTCATGGGAGCAAAATCAACATAAAAATTGTTTGGGCAAAGATTTATGGATATAATACCAAAAGTGCAAGGAACAAAAGCAAAAATAGAAAAGTAGAAATAAATCATAGTAAAAAGTGTCTTCACCACAAAGGAAACAATCAACGAAATGAAAAGTCAATCTACAGAATGTGAAAAAATATCTGTAAACCACATGTCCAAAAATGGATTAATATCCCACTAAAGCTAATATCTAAAATATATGATACTCCTGGAACTAAATAGTAAAAAAACCAAAAACCCAAATAACTCAAATGGTCAACAGGCATATGAAAGATGTCAGCATTACTCATTATTAGGGAAATGCATATTGAGACCTCAGTGTCAGGATGGTGATTATCAGACACAACAAAACAAAATAAGACAAATATTGACAAGGGTGTGGAAAAGTAATCTGTGTGCCGTGTTAATGGGAGTATAAAGGAAAACCAGTTCAATTGGTTATACATTTGGGTAAATAAATACATCTGTCTCACACTTCACACCTTAGAAACTCATTGTAGTGGAACATAAATCTAAATATGAAAGGTAAAACAATAAATATTTCCCAAAGTAATTAGGAAAATATCTTCTTGCCCTTCTCAGGAAACTCAAAATAGAACTTCTATATTATCTGGTAATTCCACTTCTGGATTTTTACCCAAAATAACTGAAATCAGGATCTCAAAGAGATATCTACACTCTCATATCCATTACAGAACTATTCGCAATATCCAAGCTATGGAAACATATTAAGTGTCTCTTGAAAGATGAAATGGATAAGAAAATTGTGATATACAAAGTACATGCGCTGGAATATTATTCAATCTTAAGAAGAAATAAACTTGCAATATGCAACAACATGAATAGAACTTGAGAACATCATGCTACGTGAAATAAGCCAGTCACAGAAGGACAAATTCTTCTCATATGAGGTGTCTAATATAAACTCATAGAAACAAAGAGTAGCATGGTAGTTGCCAGGGTCCGGAGAGTAAGAGAGATTCAATGGGTATAAAGTTTCTAGAAATCTGCTCTATAACATTGTACTTATCGTTCACAAAGCATTATGCACTTAAACATAGTTAAAGGAGTAGATATCCAGTAAAATATTCTTACTACAATATAATAAAATAAGAAGGAAACTAATTAATTAACTGAAGAAATAAATATCTGATTCTCTGATAGCATATCCAAGACTCACTTGAAAATAATGTAGTTGATTCCATGAGGGTAAGGGCATTAAAAAAAATAATGTGGTTGAGAATTGAAATTTCAATGAGGCTTCATTCTAAATGTGATTGGCCCTAAACTGACAGTTGATGACGTTTGGAAATAATATGTGGAGTTCAGTGTATATTTTCTTCACCTTTGCGAGTATTTAAAGGTTTTCATGGTGAAGGGTTAAGAACAAAACAAAAAATTATCTTTAAAAAACAAACACATACACACAAAATGGTTCCAGTTCAATTGGTTATACATTTCAATAAATAAATCTGACTCATACCTCATACCTTACTAATTCATTATTTTTGGAGTGTAAATATAAATGTGAAAGATAAAACAATGAATTTTTCATAAAGTAATTAGCAAAACATTTTCTTGGCTTGTATCTTAATTTATTTTAAGTTCACTTAAAAAGTCCAAAATTTATTTAGGTTCACTTAAAATAAATTAAGTTCACCTTTTCCTCTCTCTGCAACTTACTGGATAATTTTTATAGCACTCTTCAATTTCATTTATTTCCCTTCTGACATCTGTAACCTTTCATTAAGGCTCTCTAGTAGATTTTTTATTTCACTTGTGTCTTTCTATATTATCTGTCATGCAATAAGAAGAATTTCAAGGAAAAAGTTACAATCAAACACAGTGAATAAGTTTGTAAAAAAAAAAATGAAGTGAGAGCATGAGTGAACAAACGCATCACTGCAAAATTGCTCTAAAGAATTAGAACCACAGTACCCTTCTCAACTATTCATTCTCTACGCAGCACTTTAATTGTTGGAAAGCAGGAGTGGAGGATGTTGAGTTTTAATTTTATTTTTTCCAACCCAAAGTGATTTTATCATACAAAAATTAAATTACAATGTTTATTCCCAAGAGAGAACTGCAGCAGACAGAGAAAATGCACAAAAAAACAAACAGAATCACAGAAACAGAGAAAAATGATCTTGCAGTACAATGTTGCAATTTCCATGATCATAAGGCTTATCAGCCTCACAAGAAATGCTAAAGGGAATCCTTCAGCCTGAAATGAGAGGCCACTAGAGGTTAACTTAAATCCACATGAAGAATAAGGAGCACCAGCAAAAGTAACTACACTGTTATTATGAAATAAATTACGAAAGCGTTTTGTTGGTGATATTTTGTTCTGTTATTTGTTTATCAAAATTTATAAAACTGTGTCCATAGGCTTTTTTACATACATAGATGTGTACATGGTATAACAATAAATAACTCATAGGCGGAAAATATGACATATATTGGAGCAAATTTCTGTAGAGAATTGTAACTGAACATTAATTTTAAACAGATTATTTTAAATTGACAATCATTTTAAATTTTTAATGTTTAACATAAGGAATGAGCTGGTGTTTCTAAATAAACAAACATTCACACTCAGAAACAGACAGACAGACATACACACACACACACACACTGTCCTTGTGGATGTATAAAGGTATTAAATTACTGTATAATACGGCAGCTGCAAAGACAGACGTATAAGCAGGGTGCTCTGTAAGTTCTGAGGTGAACTTAGATCAATGTTGAGGTAACGGCTGACCAGAATTATAGCAAGATGATAGCAGGATATTCCAGGTTTAAGGGGCAGAGTAAGTCATATCATAGAAGAAAAAATTAACAAAGACAGTACAAATGCACTTGCCCTGAGAATATTGGACATGCAATCTGGAGAAATAATTTACAAATATTACTAAATTAAATATTTCATATCTAACTTTTAGTTATTTTTATGTTGAAATAAAACCTTAATCATTATTTATGAATATTTTAAAATTTAAGTTTTTCTTGTTATGTTTGTAACATGTATATTCTTTCACTTTTGAAAATATGAAATAAATAGTCTATTCAGCAGGCCACATTTAATGTTTAAAATAGCATAGCTTAAAAATAGAAAGAAAATGTCACTGTTACCTCACAGATATTTGTTCTCATCTTTTTTTTAAAAGGACAACGTAGTTCTCAATTTTCATATCACGTTTAGTAACTTACAAACTTTTTTTAATGAAGCATAGAATGAGCAGGGAATTCTCTGGGGAATGTATTGGTGTTTAAATGAGCTTAATTGATTGAACGAAGCAGTATTTACTCTGGGCTGGGATCTGAGGGTGAGAATACCAGAATGAGGAAGGACCAGAAGAAAGCCATTTGAGAAAGAGAAGCAACTGTCCAAGCCTGAAGCCTAAGATGTGACAACCATCTCGATTCAGGGAGCAGGGGAGGGTGAGGGTGGTGGGAGTATCCAGGGAGGGAGGGGAACAGTTGCACAAACGGAGATGGGCTGCACACCCCTGGCCTTGGCTTCCATTGAGTTCTCCAGTGCTGCTATCGTAATTCTTTCCTCAAATATTGCAGAGTGTTACGTGTTTTCTTAATTAGAATGTAAGTCTGTACATGGAAGAAAATGTGGCTTGTTATTTCCATCTCGAGTTCTGAATGAAGGATGTCTGGAAAACAGACAAGCTCAATGTTGAATTGCTGAGTGTGTATTTTAAGAAATGTGTTCTTTTAAAAAATTATGTAGTGAGTACTCTTATTCTGAAAATAATATTTGTTCACCTTGAGTTTTTTAATGTAAAATAAAAACATTAATAAACTGTAACTATCCAAAAATAAACAATTCAAAATCAATAACTAATAATACTTGATAAATTCACATGAAAATGATACCATAAATGTCAAGCAATTAAAATTTTTATGAATACAATATTATATTCTTACTTTTTACTTAATAAATGTAATTATTATTATTTAATATGAATTTATTTGACTATCAATGATATATTTTGCCATTCGCCATCTCTTTTTTACTTAGAAAATCCTCACTATTGTAGAATTCATAAAAATATGATTTTTTTCCTATTTGAATATGTCGGTGGTATAAACATTTACATGTTTGAAGAATTTGGGTAACTTCTCATGGAGACGACAGATCTGGGTAAACACTGGTAAAATACCAAGATTATCTTAGAATACTACCAATTTATTTTATGCCATCAGTAGATGGGAAATTGATACGCAGACATGAGTATAATGTAAAAGATTTAGGATATGTAAGAACTTTACAGGAAACTATAACCCATGCTTTTCTTTTTGACGGACCAGTTTTCTTAGTAGCAGCAATGGGTAGAATAGCACTGAAAGTATCTAGTAATCCCAAATGCTCATAACCCATTTTCTCTAATAACAGCTGGAGGCCAGGTGCAGTGGCTCACGCCTATAATCCTAGTACTTTGGGAGGCCAAGGCAGGCAGGTCACCTGAGGTCAGGAGTTCAAGACCAGCCTGGCCAACATGGTGAAACCCCGTTTCTACTAAAAATACCAAAAATTAGCTGGGGGTGGTGACAGGCACCTGTAATCCCGGCTACTCAGGAGGTTGGGGCAGGAGAATCCCTTGAGCCCCGGAGGCGGAGGTTGCAGTGGGCCAAGATCATGCCATTGCACTCAGCCTGGGCAACAAGAGTGGAACTCCATCTCAAAACAGTAAGTAAATAAATAAACAAAAAATTTGAACTGGAAAACCACAGAAACCTTAGTACACTCCTTTTTCTATTTGTATTCACTCCTTTGGATAGTTTCATTCAGTCTTCTTACCTTAATTGTGCATATATATGCCTTAGGTTTAGAATCATTCCTGCACTGCAGACTCAAGTATCCAACTGTCTCATCAACATCAGCACTTGGATATGTAATAAGCATCTCATACTGAACATGTCAAGTACTGTGGCCCTGATATTTTCCACACTGACTTCCAAATCTGCTCCTCAGATCATTTTTTCACTTCAGGAAATGACATCCCCATTTTTACAGTAGACACACACACACACACACACACACACACTCACACACAGAACAGCCCTTGAGTTCTTCTTTCTCTACTACTCCTCCAATCATTCATCAATAAATTTTGCTGATTCTAACTCAAAATATTCCCAGGACCTGATTCTATGACAACTTATATACATCTGTTGCTTCCAACTTGTACAAAATCAGTGTTACCACTTGTGCCCAGATAATTTAAACAACCTCTTATCTTGTCACCCTAGTTCCACCTTTGACTTCAGCTGAGGCATTAGATTAATCTTAGGAAATAATAAGTCAGCTCAACACATTCCTCTGCTCAACTACTTTCTGACGGTGTTCCATCTCACTGAGAGCAAAAGCCAAGGCATTACCAAACCTTAAGAGTCCCTAGATAATCAACCTCCTCCTCACCTCCCTTGTTCACCTCTTCCTCCTGGGACTCCCTGCACTCCAGGTGCCTGGGTCTCCTCGCTGTTCCCGAGGCAGAGTGCCATGCCCTGCCTTGAGAGATATAGGCTACTCTTTTCTCTCTTGCCATGTTTCCCCTCCCTCTTTCAGATGTCTATTCACATATCACTTCCTCATCAAGACCTTCCTTAGTCACATTATTTATAATGGTACTTCTCATGCTTTTTCTCTCATTATCTTATCTTCTAATAACATTTATTGATTTACCATCTGTTATCTTTCTGCTCTTTGGAGTATAACTTTAGTGAGAGTATGAATGTTGTGTTTTATTCCCTCTTTCACTTGGAGAACATAGAGGTGAAAATGGCTCATAGTAAGAAAACTATGAATATTTATAAATAAAGAGTTTACTAAAATTTATTTGTAAATATCACCCTTATGAGGTTAAGATTGATAAGATTATTGATTTTATGTGAAGCTGATTATCAAAGCTTATGTTGTTTTAGGATCCAGGTAATCTACTTATGATTTTCTCTCATCATCCTCACTGACAGTGTCTCACATGCTTTGCCAGTTTTGCCATGTACATTGAAAATGGAGTCTCCAGTGACACTTTAGGTGTATGTTTGGGACGGTAAAAAAAAAAAAAAAAAAAAAAAAAAATCACATGGTAATTATTGTAGGTTTTATTTCCTAAAGGCAGAGTATAACAAATCTGTTCCTTCTCTTTATCCTAAAATACTTCAAGTAAAATAACCATGAGAATATAACCGCATTCAGCAGGTGGATACACTTAGTTTACATCATCAAAAATCCTGTAGCTGCAACCCTCAGCCTAAATAAATGGTGGTTTATGTCATCCAGCTTTTCCCCAACGGCTGAACCAGCTGTGATTCCTCACAGAGCCAGGCACCTGCAGCCTCCACTTTTGTTCTCCTCATAATTTGCCAGCATGTGTTCAGTGAGAATAATGCACAGTGTCATATGAGGCAGAGATGGCCTAAAAAATCTCATTAACCAACACTTGAATTCATAACTAGAGTGCCTGTGGCATAGCATACCACATCCTAAATTATGTGATTACACTTTCAATTTCACTTCAATTAAGTGGAGAGTATATTCAGTTTTTTTTTTTTTTTTAACAAAGAGAGTTATCTCCATTAGAAGAAGATGGGTTTTTGCAATAATATCAAGAAAATAATGTGATGGGTAAAATATTTTGATTTTCTAGGCCTTTTTTGAAAGTTTATTTATCTTTGTATTGGATGGCCTCGGCTTCCTAGTAAAGCATCAAGGAGACTCAATTTGAATGTTCAACGACCTTAGTGTGTTTTATTCTGGAAAACATTGATCTGAATAAGATTGAGATTTGTTTCAGGTTGTGTAAATGGTAGGACTGGAGGGTGTAATCCCAAATTATATTAAATATAATTATTGTATTCTAAGAAATTACAAGACAGAATATTGCATCATTGTCATTCTTAGAATATGATCCTTCTTGTACCTTGCTATGAGAATTGATATCACTATGAACATTTGGATACAAAAATTTAGATGAAATACGGCTGAAAATTGTTATGACAATTTCCCTACCAAAGCTACCAAATATGCATTATTTCATATGAAGAGGGAAAAGTGTTCATATTTCATATGAAGAGGGAAAAGTAGTGTTGTTGTGTCAAAGTGCTGAGCATTTTGTCAATAGTAGCATACAGTGGTTTTATTGCACTTTTATTATAACATGCGTTCAGCATAAATTTCTAAGTTGTGGAAGACAATATCAAAAAATACTTAAAAGGCATGAACTACTGTATTATTGCTCTAAAGTATAAGGGATTTATTGTTATCACTATAATAAGCAATTGTATTTTTATTATAAATTAATTTATTTCTACTATAAGCTTGGTAGAAGGTTATAGTAGACCTTGGTTGACGGACTCACTGACTCTGTAATGTTATAATATGAACATTATTTGTGTAAGAATTCCTCAATCTTGTATTAAAGTTATTTTATTATGCACTGTTTAATACTATTAAGAAAATTATAATGACCACAAACTCTGTTGTTATTAATCTATTTATTAATAACTATTAATTAAATTTGGATATTTTATAATACATTTATTTTAAAATAGAAGATTAATCCATAGTCATTGACTTAACATTTTGTGTTTTCCAAATTTTTGATGTTTAATTTATGATTTTATTGAAATATTGAGTGCAAATCTTAAAAGTTGCCAATTTACTAAGTCTACTTGTATTCCATGGAAATGGCTTTTTTCTTTTCTTGAACACTAATGTAATAATAGAAATCTGGTAACATCTTGGTGTCTGGAAGATCAGAAATAGTTTTAAATATTTCATAAGAACTAATAACATTTGTAACTGTATCATTGTATTTTATGCTTAGAAAATACAATGATGCATTTCCTATATGCATATATACATGTATATCTATAGAATGCTTGAATTAATTTAGCATAATAACTAATATAAATGAGAAGGAAAAATAAACAGACAAGTTTAAGCATCTGCTAGCTTAAAATCCTCAAATTATAGGAATTTATTGCAATGTAGCACATCTATCATACCTGCTATGGAGTTGTGGTTACTCCTTTTAACAAATTAAGAACCTGTGTTCTTGTTCTTTACAGCCATGTAAGCAGTTGATCTTTAAATTAAAAACTGGATTCTATATATCAGTCAGATTCTGAAAGTCTCCATTAATTTTATAATATCAAGTTTGCTTTCTGCATTAATACATCACAATGACAACCTCAAGTATATCAAATGGCATTATGCGGTAAATAGTATAGCATTACATAGACTTTATATAGAATGAAGCTTCTATTGTACCACAGTTTCCAGAACACACACAAAGAAAGATAATAATAGAACATTCAAACCAATGCAATAAAGGCACTGGAAGAGACACCAATACTGAAGCAGAGGGATAAAAACGAGATCACACATTTTGAAAAACGAACTAAAATTATGTGGAATGTACAGGGATTGCTTAAGTTATTCCTATTATCTCAGTGAATCTTTACACATGCCAACCGAGCAGATTTTAAGTTACATGTAGGGCAATTGTAATATACTTGCTAAAATAAAAAGATCACCAACGATAATTTTTACTCACATACTTGCAAAAATAGAAACATTTTAAATTGTAATCCAAGAAGAGCAATTAAGGGCGATTATCAAAATAATGACATATGTTGTATATGGTTTTCAATACTCATGACACAAGTTTTTAACTATGGCAAAGTTATCGCAAAGGATAATTTTTTTAAAAAAGCAAAAACAAGACACAAAGCCACACAGAATATAAATCAGATTGTTGTTATTTTTAACATTCTCTGTCCCACATCATTGAAAACCTCTCAATATTTGAATTTCCAAAATGTAAGAAAAAATACACTGACATAACAAGGGTGTGAGAGATACATCAAATGAAAATAAAGGCACAAATACGTAATTAAGATCATATGCAATTTCCCTGAATTCAAAAACAGTTTTCTTTTTTTCCCCCAATCTTAGGGCTTAATTTGTGAGGAGTTTTGAATTCCATCGGAAGTGTCATCATAGTCAGCTTAGGAACTGGATATTTCCTACTGACTGGTTTTGATTATTATGCTTTCCTTATTCGTAGGCTGTTTTGTTAGTGGCATGCCTCCTTTCACACTCAGTTGCCTTGCCTTGGTGTGTTCTGTTCAGTATGTCGTCATCATTCTAGTTTTTAAGTCTCTTAATTTGAGGATAATTGTAAATTCATCTGCAGTTGCAGAAAGCAACACAGGGAGATCCCCTGCACTCTTCACTCAGATTTCCCCAATTGTAATGTCTTGCAAAATACAGGACAATATCACAACCAGGAAAATGGCATCGATCGATTCGCCAGTCTTACTCAGATTTGACCAGTTTAACATGCACTCACTCATGGTATAGGCACAGGCACTTCTCTCCTCCCTCCTTGGCAACCACTGATATAATTTCCATCTCTCTAATTTTATCTGTTCAAGAAATTTAAATAAGTGGATTAACACATCAAATGACATTATGTCATATATATTATAACATTTGATTTTGAAGCTGGCTTTTGTTCACTTAGTAAGTCACTTAGGATCCATGAAATAGTTGTATCTATCAGTCATATGATCTTTTTTTCTTCAGAGTAGTGTTGTGCGGTATGGATATTTCAGAGTTTGTGGAAGCATTCTTTATTTGAAGGATGTCTGGGTTGTTTCCAGGTTTTCAGTTATTGCTAATAAAGATTCTAAGATATTTGGGTACATGTTTTTGTGTAAAAGAAGTTCATTTCTCTGAGATAAATACACACAGGTTAAATTGCCTAATCATGTCAAGTGAATGTTTAATCTTGTAAGGAACTTCCAGACTCATTTCCAGAGTGACAGCACTTTACCGTCCCAGTAGCAACAAATGAGTTATCCAGTTTCTCGACAGCTCCAGCATTTGATAGACAGTTTTTAAAAAATTTAGCTGTTCTAGAAGGTGTGATATCTCATTGTGTCTTATTTTGCATTCCCCTAAGGACAAACAATATTGAATTTCACTTCATTTGTGTATTTGTCACCTGTACATTCTACTAAGCTAAATCTCTTCCTTTCTTTCCTCCCTAATTGGATTTTTCCATGCTTGTGTTTTAACGGTTCTTTATATATTATAGATAATACACCTTTTTCCAATATGTGGTTTGCAAATATTTTCTCCTGGTCTCTAAATTCTCTTCATCCTTTTACCAGGGCAACATTTTTAATTCGATGAGTTTCAATTTATCTGGTTTTCCTTTCCAGTTCATGCTTTGGATGCCAGGTCTAATAGCACTTTGCCTAGTCCTAGAATTAAATAATTCCTTCTACTTTTTTAAGTTCTATAGTTTTAAGTTTTACATTCAAAGCTGCAACTCATTTTAAGGTGCTTTTGTTTCTAGCCTTCAGCCTTCAAGCTAAACTGGCTGATGCTGTGTAGAACAGGGAGGAGATATTTTGTTGATCCACTTCCAAATATACTGCAGATAATAAGTGGGTATTCCTGATTTAGTGCAGTACTTATGGAGCTAACTTGTTTTTATCAAAAATTGATATTTTTGCCACATAAAAATCATGGAGGTATCCCATTAGTAAAATTTTGAAGAAAGCAGCCAAACATGGATATACACACTGTGTGGTTCCAGTAATATAAACTTCTGAAAAGTTAAATCTAATCTATGGTGATGGAACAGTGGCTAACTTAAGTGTCATAGTGAAGAGAGGGAGAGGGGTGGAGATAACTAGCTGTTTTTCTTTTTGTACACCTGATTTGCCTGGTAATTAAACAGATGTGCTGCTTTCATCCAGACATTTTTAAAAACTGCACTTGGAATTCTCTGTATACATGTAATAATAAAATAATTAAAAATTGCCAAAAGGCAAAGCAAACAAATATAAAAGTAAACTATGACTTCGTGTGTGAGTAAAATTTCTTTAATATTCTATAATTTATATTTTATATTAAATTTTTATTACCACCAAAGAAGTAACTAGAACATCTACTGCAGGTGTAATGCCCTAGTTATGCCAACCTTTGCCCACAATCAAATAGTTGTGCTCCTCTTCTTAAAATTAAGAGCACTAGGAGGCTCTCAACTCCATATCCTATGTGAGTGCTGTTCCTGATCATAACCAGGACAGATTCAAAGAGCACTGGACAAAATTTTGATCCTAAGAAAACAAGTTGCTTTTTGCTTATCTGATTCAGACTCTGTGCTTTAGTTTTGATTTTAAAATATCAGCCGTCCTTCCAATAAATTGGCCTTATAGCGTCATCAATTTTTTAGAAATTGGCGCTTGCCTAGTTTGTGTCTGAGTGATGAGTAATCTGGGTCCGAGTCCCCAGTTTAGGCATTTCCTAACATGGACCGTAAGTGAAAAATGCAAAATATAATGCTGTCCAAGTATTTAACCTTCCAGTTTATAATCTCACAATACACAACACGGGAGACCAAATAATCTCGGAACATCAGGTTATTTTGACTTTGTTCCTTGCTAGCATGGTTCTGGCAAATCCTTATAAGATTCCTTCTTTCTGCCAAAGAATTCCACCACTGAATCAAATAAATTCCTCTTTACAATATCATATATGATCCAGAAACATTCCGCTCTCTTAACTTCCTCCAAATATGTGAACATAATGCTTCTAGCAATGTATAAGATGGCCTCTCTCTCTCTCTTTCATTGTAACCTCATTGTGAAATTCTGATGTGTACTATTTGTGTTACGTTGATTTTTCCTGCTTCATATTGAGACACGTCTGGCTACTTGTTTGAATCAGGGTGGCTTTAGCTCCTGTGAGATCGTTAATTGAATGAACCATGTTCTGGCTCTCCATTTCATATGCCAAACACATTTCAAGAGAATCCTCAGGTGGATAAAATGATCTTTCGCATTCTCCTCTTACACATTCTGTGACACAGGCAACAATTCAGTATTTCTCTGTGCTCTCAACACCTTTTACAATTTTTTTGTAACAGTTTGATTTTTTTTTTCCATTTTCTCTTGTCAGAGCTCTGACAAATTCTCTTGCAGAAACAGTGGTGTGAGAACTGTCCACTAATGTCATACTCAGCTTCTACTCTGATTGAAAACAGAGATTCTCTTTAATTCGGACCCGCTGATTTAAGGCAAGTTTAACACGTGTTTCTTGCCACAGTAAATCACTTTCTGGACTTCTCACTCAAATGCACCTATCTCCATCTGCTCTAAAACCTTAGCACATTTGCTGACACAATCCTTTGGCGAATAGTGTCCATGCTAGAATACTGAAAGGACAAAAACTGAGTACAGCATAGAGTCCACACATTTCAGTAGAAACACTCTTTTCCTGTAACACCTTCAAAGAGGATATAACTGGACCCTGTGGCTGGTGACTCTCATTTCTTGGGCCTTTCTAGGGATGTTTGCACTTTTTCCTGTTATGGGTCAATTCGGCTGTTACCTCCTCTTGCTTTTCCTTTGCCTACAAAATGGACTTTCTTCTAGGATGTTGAGCTACATCTCATTTTGTTACGCCATGGCCATCTCCCGGATTCTCCTGTTTCACAGATCTTAACCGCGGCCTCTGTCCCTCCATTGGGTAAGGACCTTCATGTTTTTGAAGGGCTGGGAAAGCCCTGCTCTGTTTTTTATAGTCAGGGAACAGAATGACAATGAAAACTACACACAACTAAATTATTGTGGAAATAATTAAATAAATGGAGTCAAGAATGCATACACATAAAATACTTAAGATAATTTGAAAAGAACGTAACTGAAAGTAAGTTATATTTTAAGCACTTGACTTAGTATTATAATTTAGCCTATAATAAGTCATGGAATGCTAGAAACCTCATGTATTCATGAGTTACAAAATATATTTTTATTTAAGGTAAATATAAAGAAGCACCCTCATTTAACTCTTCTCTTTTTTTTCTTGCACATATTAATTATAGCAGTTTTCCTTGAAAATGTACCTTTGGTTCATGCTCCTCTAATCTTCTGTTTTAAAAGTATTTCTATAAAATTTTTTACTGAATGAATTCTGGCTCCAGATTATGACTAAGATACTTTTTTTGGCTTTATGCATATCTTAAAAGTATTGAATTTCTACTTCTCCTTAATTGACTCCCTTCCCTGTCATTCAACCTGAGCACCCTGCTTCAGCTCAATTTCTACTCTGCCCTACAGAAAGCATGCTGCCACATCTGTGAAACTCAAGTGACTAGATGTCACTTCACCTCAATTAACTGTCCCGGCTTTCTCCTCCGTGAAAGGGAAAAGCAAAGGATGCCTGATCAAACACTTACACCTCAGATACAAAGGGATGGATTTGGCCCTGGTGTCACTGTGGCTCTGACAGCGGAAAATGACATGCACAGACACGCCAGATGCCCAGCTTGCCGAGGTGTGTTTGAACTCTCTGCTCCAATGTCAATGTGCTGAATTAGAGGTTTAATGAACGCCTGAAAAGTAAAGGTTTCCTCTTCCTCTGAATATTAAAGACTTGAGAAACCACTCTGGGTCGTTCTTTACTAGCACCTTTCACTGATGTAGTTTGTGATAATCAGCGCAATAGATGATAAAATACCTTCGGAGCGGGATGGGTCTGACGCAGTAACTGTTCCTTTCTGTGGTAGTGTCTCCATTCAGTCCATTTCACAGATGCCTGTGACAAACTACAGATGCTATCTGAGTTATATGACTTATGAAATCCACAGGCTACATCTTACCAAATGGGCATTTTCATATTGCCTAACATTTTTCTTAAAATAATGGAGAATTTTAGGGCCACAGGGAATTCCTGTGCAAGGAATAAAGAGTACGTAACTTTGATATACATTTTGGGACAAATGTCTGGCTTATGTTGAAGAACTACCTCTTACCTGTCAATAAAATTTGCATGTCATTAGAGGGTTAAAGAGACAGAGCACTTTCCTTGACTCTTATGGTGTTTGTTGTATTAATAATCTCAGGAATTTATTTCCAAATTATTTTCAAGACAAATACATTCAGGATAATAGAAGAAAGGGGTCACACTAAATAAGCTAAAATTGCTGATAAAGTCAGTTCCCCATATGTTCTATAAGAATCTTTACATGTGATTAGGATGTTTTGAGGAAAGTCAACATTCTTAGGAAGAGATCAACCTGTCTTGTAACAGTACAGCTAACTGTGCTAAACTAAACAGAGTATCAGAATATATTCATTTGCACAAAATGTGTTTTGTGAAAGATTATGAAGCAAATCCAATTTCTAACCCTTAAAAGAAAAGGGGGGAAGGCTTGCATTCTACATTTCTATTCCTTGCTGTTTTGAAGCATGACACAAATTTTGATATCAGCATTTTGAACCTGTTATTTATTACAGCTTCAAGAATGTGCCCTACTGTCTGCCTGCTGTCTGGGACTGAGTCAGTTGATGATGAGGTGTTATGCAATTTAAAATAGCCTGGGGAAGCCTCCTGGCAAAGCTTGCTGTTCGTTCTCTTTCTGTGTGTATATTTCTCATTATATTTTATTTTTGAAAATATACATTAAAATAGAGTTAGATACAGTTATATTTTGGAGTGAGGCAAAAACATCATGATAGTTGCATACGCCATTTAAGATTGTACTCTTTTCAACATCATGTGAATTATTTTCCTGTCAGCTGCCATTCTGTAGGCAAATATTAATCTCAACTAGCTTTATTTATTGTTTCAGGTAGGTAGAACTTACAAAACACCTTACCAATTATACTGCAACAGGATAAATAGCTTTAGTGTGTGTCCTATGAGGAAAGAAAAGAATAAGAAATAAGCAGAAAGATAGCTTTAGTGTGTGTCTTATGAGCAAAGAAAAGAATAAGGAATAAGCACATACTGATGGGCTGCCTCTTATGTGACAATCACTTTATTCGGCGCTGTCTTGTATCAAACCTGTCTGTCAGGAGAAAATGGTCTGTACAGTTTAATTAAATTACCTATTCCGTTTAGTAAAATCTAATTGAAAAAACAAAAAAACAAAAAAAACCTTTATCCAGTTTTTAAAATATCCTGATAAGTTCTTTTTTGGTGTCATTCAAGAAAGCTTCATTCAGAAATGCGCCAGAAACCGAATGATAACAAACAAACACCTGTAAAGTATGAAAAATTAACATTTTCTAATCAAACTATGTCCGTGTACAAAGGCAAATATGCTTAAAATGTTACACAAATATTTTTCACAAGAATGAGAAGATAAATCACACTCACTTGCTCTCTGTTAATTTGCTATTTGAATAGAAGTAATAATATCCCAGCTTATATATTTGTGTATGCTAATGTATTTTAAAGCTTAAAATGACATTTGATGGTATAAAAAATTGACAAAATAATGCAACATTTTTTCCTAGGGCAAAATATCTAGTGTGGAAAAACAGATTTGGGGGCCATGTAAATTAAGAAGACAATATTAATAAACATTCAAATAAAAATGCATTTTCACTCACAGTCAAAATTAATATTCCAGACTCCTTTAACATCTGATTTTTTTTTTCCAACTGACATCTCCTAACACACCATTGCTAAGAACAATCTTAGCAATGCTAAGATTGCTAAGGACAATTGCTTACAAGTACTCGGGTAATTTCTTTAAACTCCATCTTGATGTAATAGACCAGCAAAATTTCCCGTAAGTAGCAATATCATATGAAAAACAAAAGCTATACTTTTTTCCAAAATTAAAACTATTAAATATAATATTAGATCTTTTACAAGATAAACCCCTCTGTTGAATAAGGCTTAAGATAACAAAGCAAATAAAAGTTCAAACAATAAATTTCTCAGTAAAAATTTAGTTACGGTCTGCCCACCACAGTGATTAAATTTAAGCTGTTAATTTCTACAGTGTACTTAGCAAATTAATAAAATAATTGCTTTATTTTATCTTTAATGTCAATTATTATTTGAACTTAGTGTTATTAATAAATGTTTTATTATTTTTGTTCATTTTGAATATATAATTAAAAATAACTTCTTAATATTTTAAATAAATGTTTTTTCTTTATTAATCTATTATGTCATATTACACATAACTATATGAACAACAAATGGTTCGTCAAAGACAATATTTGGTGTAGTTTTTTTAATGTTGCTAGACAATGAAAGGAATAACAATCCAAGACTACATAGAAAGTAATGAGAGAGACATCAGATTTCTCCATAGTATAATGGAAGCAAAAAGCCAATAGAACAGTATTTTTAAAATTCTCCAGGAGATTCTTTTTCATCCTAGAATTCTATCCACAGGCAAATTATCAATCGTTATAATTGAATAAATATATTCTTGGAACCCCACTATTGGTATTACAATACAGTAAAAGAAAATAACTCTATGGTTGATGTTACTGGTTAGATCATTACTGAAAAATTTTACAATTAATTTAAATGTGCATTTCATATAATTTTAAGGATGTGTTCAAATAATATGTCACATTCTCTCACTTCAAGTAATTCATGACTTATGACAAAATTAGGGGTAGAGGAATGAACAGGGCCATTGATAATTCTCTTCACAGTCAGTTGGGTAAACTGTCTTTTGAATGGTTTCCCTATAAAGACAGACTTTTAGAAAATCTTAACAATTTTGGTTAAATATTACAAAAAGAATCAGACTATTTACGTACTAATAACATTTTGAAAGATGGGTTTTTATAAGTAAAAATAATAAGAAACCTGAAGCTTCCCTGAGTTTAATAAGTTTTCTTGAAGTTTAATAATTTCACATCTTAAAATGAGTTCCACCTACAGTTAAATAGTAAAAATATGTGGAAATATGCTCTTTATTGTAAATATCAGAGGTGAGTTAACATTTTTTAAAAAATCTGGAATTATAAACTATATTTAGTTATACATTTAAGTAACATTTAATTGAACTTTGGTAGCTATATAAATAACACCTGCATATTCCTTTAAAATTCACTGTATTCTACTCAAGAAAATAAAAATATATGTTCATCCTTGCTATTAAAAATGTGGCACATATACGCCATGGAATACTATGCAGCCATCAAAAAGGATGAGTCCATGTCCTTCGTAGGGACATGGAGGAAGCTGGAAACCATCATTCTCAGCAAACTATCGCAAGGACAAAAAACCAAACACCGCATGTTCTCACTCATAGGTGGAAATTGAACAATGAGAACACTTGGCAAAGGAAGGGGAACATGACACACCGGGGCCTGTCATGGGGTGAGGGTAGGGGGGAGGGATAGCGTTAGGCGATATACCTAATGTAAACAACGAGTTAATGGGTGCAGCACAGCAACATGGCACATGTATACATATGTAACAAATCTGCACATTGCGCACATGTACCCTAGAACTTAAAGTATTAAAAAAAAAAAGAGAGAGACACTGGGGCCTACTTGAGGGTGGAGGGTGGGAGGAGAGAGAGGACTGAAAAACTACCTATTGGACACTATGCTTATTACCTGGGTAATAATCTGTACACCAAAACCCCCATGACATGCAATTAACCTATGTAACAAATCTGCACATGTACCCTTAAACTGAAAATAGAAGTTAAAAATAAATTATATATATATATATACACACACACATATATATGTTCATCCTATCTATAAAATTTTGAAGATATTTATTCACACTAATACAAGAAACAGTAAAACCCTTTTTAACAATCACATTGACATTTTACTGAAGTATGTTTTCTAGAATTATGAAGAATGGTGCTTTTTGGACTGTGTTCTATAATTTTCAGCATAATTATGGTATTCTGTATTTTCTTGCAGGTGCTGATGTTCATTCCTCATGATTTTCTGTGAGAGTTTATCTTAAGGAGCACAATCTCAATATTCAAAAAACTATCACCCACCATCATCCACAAGAATTATGTTCATCTTGCAAAACTGAAATTGTACATGCATTAAATAATAACAACACCCATTTCCGCTTCCCTCCAGCACCTACTAATCTGCATTCTACATCCTATAATTTTAATAACTCTAGGTTTCTTAGATAAATAAAATCATAGAGTATATTTTTTGTGTGATTGGCTTATTTCATTTAGCATAATGTCCTCAAGGTCCATTTATGTTCTAACATGTATGAAAATTTCCTTCCTTTTAAAGGGTGAATAATTTTCCATTGTATGTATATACCATATATTTTTTATACATTCCTCTGTTCTTCTACACTTCATTTGTTTGAAAAATTTTGAGAAGAATTAGTGTTATTTATTCTAGAAATGTTTGGTAGGACTCATCAGTGAAGTTATAAAACCCAGAGATTATCATTGCATTTTATTTGGAGATGTAAAATCTAATACTGTACTTCATTTAAAGAAATAAAATATTAACACTTTTAGATAGGCATACATTATATCTCCCTTGGGGCAATCACAGCTGTTTCCTTTGCAGAAGAAGAGTGTGTGTGTGTGTGTGTGTGTGTGTGTGTGTGTGTGTGCGCGCGCGCGCGTGCACGAGGAGATCTTGGAATACTGATGTAATCTCCTTACTAACTGTAGGACCATTCAGATTTTCTGTTTCCATGATTCAATCCTGGTAAGTTATATGTTTCTAGGAATTCATTCTTTTCAACTAGATTATCCACTTGTTGGTATGCAATTGTTCACAGTATTATCTTACAATCATTTTATTTCTGTAGAATTGATAAGGATGTCTACTTTTATTTCTTATTTTAGTAATTTAAGCATCATCCCTTTACTATTATTAATAATATATATCTTAACATTTTCGATCTTTTCAAAAAATCAGCTTTGGCTTCATTGATTTCTTCTGTTTTTATATTCTGTATTTTGTTTTGCTCTTCTCTAATCTTGATTATTTCCTTTTTTTCTGTTAGATTTGGTTTCAGCTTGTTTTTTCCATTTTTTGGTTCCTCATGTTGTGAAGTTATTGATTTGAAATCTTTCCTGTTGTTGCTGGTGGTTTCTTTGCTTTACATGAACATATATAGCTTTAAATTAAAAACAAATAAAAAAACAAAAAAACTGATTTCACTGAATCAGTGAAATCCACATAAGTTTGGTATGATGTATTTTTGTTTTCATTTGTCTCTAAGTATTTTCTATTTCTATTTCCTCTTGTTCCAAGGAAAAATCCAAAGATTTTTCTTTGATCCATGGGTTGTTTAAGAGCGTGTTGTTTAATTTCCATGCATTTGTGTGTTTTCTAATTTTTTTTTTCTAAATTCATTCACTATAGTCAGAGAAGATCCTTTGTGTTATATTAATCTTCCTTAATGTATTGAAACTTAAATTTGGGAACTAACATATGCTGTGACCTAGAGAATATCTCATTCACACTTAAGAAGAATACGTATACACTGTTGTTGGGTAGAATGCTCTGTATATGTCTGTCAGTCTGTATATGTCTGTTAGATACAGATGTTTTCCTGTGTTGTTCAAGTACTCTATTTCCTTTTTAATTTTACCTCCGATAGTTCTATATATTATTGGGAGTGAGGCATTAAAGTCTCCAACTATTATTGTAGAAATATCTTTATCTACCTTTAATTCTGTTAATTTTTGCTTCATATATTTTGATTGTCTATTATTTATCTAAATGTTTATAATTATCACATCTTTTTGCTATATTGAACTTTTTTATTGCATATGATGTTCTCTGTCTCTTACTTTTTAAATTTAAATTCTTTTTTGTCTGGTGTTAGTATAGCCAGCTATACTTTTTGTTGTTGTTGCCGTTGTTATTATTTACATGGAGTATCTTTTTCCATCTGTTCGCTTTCAACCTTTTTGTGTCATTGGATTAAAGTGAGACTCTTATAAACAGCACATATTGGATCTTGTTTTATTTTTATCCATTTTGCCAACTCTTGTATTTTATTAGATAGTTTAATCCATTTACATTTAATGCAATTTCTAGTAAGAATGGACTTTCAACTGTCATTTTGATAGTTATTTTCTATACTTCTTACAGCTTTATTTTCCTCTCTTATTTAACCACTGCCTTCTTTTATATTTAGCTTGATTTTTTCTATTAAAATGTTTAAATTCTCTTCTCATTTTCTTTTCTGTGTATTTAATAACTCCTTTCTTTGTAGTTACCATGGGTATTATACTTAACAATCTAAAGTTATATAACACTCTAATTTGAATTTATAGGAGCTTAACTTCAATAACATAGAAAAACTGTGCTCTTATACATGTCTACCACTATCCCTTTCAGTTATTTATGTTAAAAAATTATGTTTATACATCATGTGTCCAAACACATAAAATAATAATTGCTTTTAATGAATGAGTATCTTAAATCATGTGGAAAATAAAGTATAAAGAAAAATCAAAGTTAGAATAATAACAGCTTTTAGATTAACAATTCTTTAATGTATTAGGCTCTTCAATCATGTAGAAAAGAGAAACATAGAATTACAAATAATTCAAACAAAAATACTAGCTCTTATAGTAGCCCATTTATTTACCATTACCGAGATCATTCTTTCTTCAACAGCTTTGACCTGTTTTCTAGTGTCTTTCATTACAACCTGCAGGACTGACTTTTGTTAGCATATCCTGCAGGTTTGTTCTAATGGTAACGACTTCCCTGAGCTTTGTAAAGTCTGAGAACATCTTAATTACTCCTGACTTTTGAACAAACATTTTACCAGATATATAATTCTGAGTTGACTTTCTTTTCTTTCAACACATTAAATATATTAGCCTACTGCCTTCTGGCATCCAGAATTTCTGATGAGTAATTTGCTGAGATTTATGTGATGAGCAACTTTTCTCTTGTGACTTTCAAAATTCTTTCTTCATTTGTGTCTTTTGAAATTTAAGTTTAATGTAGGTCTCTGATTTTCTCAATCAGAGTTAGCTGAGCTTCTTAGATGTCCATATTAATATTTTTCATCAAATGAGAAATTTTGGGGCCATTATTTCTTCAAGTAATTTCTCTGCTACTTTCTCTCTATATTATTTTTTCTGGGACCCCCGAAATGCAAATATCAGTTAACTTGATGTTGTCTCACATGTCCCTTGACTCTGTACTCTTTTCTTTAATCTTTTCCTTTCTGTTCCTCAGACTTCATAATTTTAATTACCCTTTCTTCAAGCTCTCTGAATCCTGTTTCTACCTATTCAAATCTGCCTTTAATCCTTCTAGTGAATTTTTCATTTCAGTTATTGTCTTTTACAGCTGTAGAATTCTTTTAAATTTCTTTTGGATTTTCTATATCTTTATTGATATTTTCATTTTCTTTATACATTCTTTATCTTGATATCTTTGAAATGGTTGCTTCAAACTGAGAGACAAGACTAGCTAACCTACCTCAGTTCCTTACTGAGCTCCCCCGTCTATGTTCAAGCTACTCCAGGAACACACGCACAACCCTCTGCCATAGCTAAAATGGACCCAAATTAACTAAAATGCACAGCCTAAGCCTTTCAATGGAAATTGAAATCCTTCAATAGATTTCAGAGTTCCAAATAGTTATACGAGGAAGATTCATTATTTAGGTGGGGAGACACATTCCCACTATCTCTAAGATGCTCTGCCATCACCTCAAAATTTCTGATACTAATCCAGAACTTCCTCAAGTATTTCTTAAATGGATGATGGTGACTATCAAGGCACTATGGTATTTATAGACCTTTGGAAACATTTGGGAGAATTGTGTGGCAATTTGATTTTTAAATGTCAAGATTCATGGTAGAAATTAGTCTTTTGTGACAATTTAAAATTATGATGCAAAATTATAGATTGAATATAATCTCTAAATATAATGTAATCTTTAGAATATATATGCAAGCGAGGTATGATCTTTTTCAAAGTTCTTTAGAGAGAGCTCAGGAAAAGTGTTCACAGCCCACTGCACTTGAAAGCATATGTTTTCACATTTATTGTACGTTTTTGTGCTTTTCCAGCTTAACAAAGCCCCTGTAGATCATTTATATGGATCACCCATATGCTCAGAAGTTGTCCAGATAAGGGAAGGGAGGCAAGACATAAGTAGATTTGGGACTTTTTATCAGATAAGAAAATACAAGTGGTGAGAAAGACAGTCAAAATAGTAACAATAACAACAAAAGTTGCTTTATGTAATTTGTGAATATAGTTTATTTTTCCTCCCAGCATTTTTGTGAGTCATGACTTATTTTTAGGTTATTAAATTTGAAACTGTTACTCTATTTGTCTAAAATATACTCAATGAATGTACACAGCATTCTTCTGTTTTACTGCAGAACAATGTTTCACTTGCGAAATCAACTAATAACATTGATAAATCTGTAATATCCAACTATACCCCAAGGCATTGAGAATGGGACGTGACAATGGCTTAAGGGGGAAGGAATAATGAAGAATAATAAAACACATCCCCTGGGCTGGGGAAAATAAACCCAGAATTCTCTTTTAAAATGTTTATTTTTTGAATCCTTGAAAAACTTTGGGTGTTTAGAATTATCTGCTTGCTCAAGTATTTTCTCTAATTGTGGATCCTCTCTTTTCCTTCAGTTCCCAATAAAAAATTATAAAATAAATTTATTTATTCTGTCTTCCACTGATGAAAATTGAGCCCTTCAGAGTTTCCTCAGATTTTCATTAAAACTATTTTTATAGAAATACTTTCTGTCAGGGGTTCTGTAAATTAAATGAAGTGCCCGTGGATCTGTGCTATCTGGAAAGCCTTAAAATGGAAGCAGAAACACCTTTGCGTTGCTGCATTCAGTTCAAATCACTTTTTCTCTCTAAATGACTAACTTCTCACTGGAGACAGTTCTGAAAATACAGGAGATTTTGCTAATAGATATTAATTTAGCAAAGGTATTTTGAAGGTCACAGTGTTCAGTATATTTGCTAAATAATTCTTGGACTTGACCCCTGCAAATAAAAAGATCTTATTAGAGAAACAAACTTTAACAGAATCATTTCATTGCTTAGAACAACAAACAATAGTTATTATTTATTGGCTTAATGAGCTACTTTTACTTGCCTGTGTTCATAATTGTTGTTTCTCTGGTTATGCTTGAGGAATCAAGCATTGATCTTTGAAAGGGTTTAGATCCATGAGCAAGAGGAGCAAAGGCTAAAATCTAGCTTCCGAACAAAGGTAGGTCAGCTTTAAGCCCTGTGTACATGAAATGCCTTTTAATCACTTCACATTGCTTTGTCCTCTCATTCTTGTCTCACCCACTGGTCATCTCCACTTCACGTAGTCTCACATGTACATTATTTTCTAACTTTTAATCTTAAGTATGTTGATGCATTTAACAGCTATAGTCAATTATACTTAATTTTATTTTATATTTAATACATTTTACATAGTTTATTAATTTATTATGTGACTTCATACCAACATTTCCAAAAATGATTAAAGGCAGATACATTTATTGTTTTTTGCTAAATACTTCTGAGTATTAACTGTGTGTCACAAACCACATAATGATGCTAGGGTTTTAAAGATACAGCATGGGCATTGACCTTTAAAATCTTACCTTTCAATGAACAAAATGAATAATTTTGTAACTATATAAAATAAGGGGAGTTTATAACATAAAACAAAATATGTATTCTTGCACTCAGAAAATGGAGTGACTCATTTCGGTGTGCTACAGGGAATACTGACAGAAAAAGAATGAAGGTGATGGTGATGATAATGCTGACACTAATAATACCTAGTCATTGTGTAAAACTTAAAATTTTACGTTTTTGCCTTCTAATTCCCTTAAGCATATACAGTAAAACACTGCAATCAATTAAATGTAGATGCAATGTCATATGTAACTGTCCTTGTCTTCCACTTGTAAATCTGTCCCCACTACAAACCTCAAGCCATTATTTTCTCCCCCTATTGTATCAAAAGTGAAAGACTAAAATTCTTATCTTCTAAGGGAAGTGTGTAGGTAAAATCTGGAAATGAGTGATTGTATTGGGTGGGAACCTATGGTAGCTGTAATTCCAGAGCAGCCACTGTACACTGAGTCCTCCCCAAACTGAGCTGAACGTGGTCTCTAGAATATGGTAAGTAGTCCTGGGACAGAAACAGAATTGGAGGAGCTCAGCGGAACCCACTTGTCTTCTAGGCAGCTGCCTGTATGGACCTCCCTGGTCATACAGGAACCTCATCATAAAGTCATTTCACATACTGCATTGTACTGGGGCTGTATGTTATTATCTAATTTAATCCTCAGGGCAACCATCTGCAGTAGTCATCCAATTTATTTTATTTATTTATTTATTTATTTATTTATTTATTTATTCATTTTGAGACAGAGTCTTTCTCTGTTGCCCAGGTTGGAGTGCAGTGGCATGATCTCGGTTCACTGCAATCTCTGCCTCCTGGATTCAAGTGATTCTCCTGCCGCAGCCTCGTGAGTAGCTGGGATTACAGGCACGCCACCACCAGGCCCAGCTAATTTTTGTATTTTCAGTAGTGACAGGGTTTCGCCATTTTGGCCAGGCTGGTCTCAAACTCCTGACCTCAGGTGATCTGCCTGTCTTGGCCTCCCAAAGTGCTAGGATTACAGGCGTGAGTCACTGAGCCTGGCCAACGTCTTCTATTTTTACATAGAAAGAAATACAGGCACAGCAAGTTGAATCAGTTGCTCAAGATAAAGTAGTGATTCTATGGCAAAGCAGGATTCGGAATTCATACTTTTTAGCTTTGCTCTTGAGTGACTGTGAAGATGATCTTGTAAATTAAAATATAAAGGAAAAAGTGGGGGCAGTTATATGTGAAATAAGCTATGGACCATAAGAAAAAAAGTTATCTAATTCTTCCTTTAATACAAATCCAGACTGATCATTTCTACAAAATCAAACTCACAATCCATCTCATAATGTAGATATTAACGCAAACGTGTCAGGAAAATTAAATTGTGATTTTTAAAGGCAGGACTTTATTAGTATGCTTTAAGATCTATAGGCATCATAATATTTAAGATGCCTCATGATATGAAGAAGCACCAGAAATTATTTAAAATTAATGTAACATTAAGAATCTCAAGTATTAGGCTGGGCACAGTGGCTCACACCTGTAATCCCAACACTGGGAGGCCAAGGTGAGCGGATCACTTGAAGTCAGGAGTTCGAGACCAGCCTGGCCAGCATGGTGAAACCCTGTCTCTACTAAAAATAGAAAAATTAGCCAAGTGTGATGGCACTTGCCTGTAGTCCCAGCTACTTGGGAGGCTGAGGCAGGAGAATCATTTGAACCCAGGAGGCAGAGGTTGCAGCGAACCGAGATCGCACCACTACACTCCAGCCTGGGCAACAGCGTGAGACTCTGTCTCCAAAAAAAAAAAAAAATCTCAAGTATTAGAAATAAGATTCATGGATATGGAAACATACTGAGATTTTCCTTTCATACACTAATTGACAAATCTCATACCTTCATGACCATTTGGCTTTTCTACTTCCTGAATGATGTGTTGAGGATGACTGAACACTGGCCTGAGAGCCAAGAAACAGGTCATCCAAAGGGAGATTAATAATTGACTCACCTGAAAAATATCCCAGATTCAACACCTGCTGTATTACACTGTAGTGTGTCCTTCTCGACTACTCTCCTAGGTCAGCACTCCAAAAAGGACCATAAGAGAGGCAGCTGGCAGAAGGAAGCTGGGGTGGACTAGGCTGGCAGTCTGACCTGAGAGAATCGAAAGCTTTAGCATCATTGGAGAAATTCATCATTAATCATTGAATCAGGTAAAGAAAAAATTTAAATTTGGAGGCCTTCCCCACTTTCTGCCCTCTCCAGCCCAGACTTTAAAAGGAAAGCAACACAAAAGGGAGCACCATAAAGGTTGGAATAAGGAAATTCAGAAAATCAAGAGAAAGAGGAAGCAGAAATCTAGGTCTCTCTGTGCAGCATTTTCCTTGACATCAGGAACTGGGGCAGCAGCCTGCTGATTCTCATGCTGAAATGATTATGAAGACTCCTTTTTATTTTGAGGTTTAAGGACCTAAACCTTTTTTTCTCCCCTAGTCAAAAACAAAGAAAAATATCATTTTACGCAAATTGCTTTGAGAATCATCCTCTTTCTATTGAAAACAGACACAACAATCATTTCCCAGACACCGAGATTCTTCTGATTAATTCTGAAAGCACCAGAGTTCTAACTTATCTCAGGGGACAAAAGGATATTTGAAATGTTTTTAAAAAGCGCACTTACACTGTAAAATGAACTTTGGCCTGATGTGAGACCTGTGGAGAATACTTCAGATGGCTCATAATACTGTCATAACTTCATTTTAAAGGAAACCTCTTCACTGACACTTCCTATCACTCCTTACAGAACTGGGAGAAGATGATATGAAGGTAACATGATAAGCTTGCTGATATCTTGGAGGTCACTTTGTCCAAGCTCTGCACTTTATTCTGACGAAGTGAGGGTGAAAGGCTTCTCCTAACAGCATGTAGCTGGTAAGTACAGAGCTGCTGATTCTGCTCTCCTGATTTCGAGTTCCATTTGTTATTCCCAACCTGACTCTTTGAGAGAATGAGGAAGCACGTAGGATAGTATATGGACCCAAGGTTTCACACAGTCTTGCTGTTTTAGTCCGTTCTCACACTGAGCTACCTGACCCTGGGTAATTTATGAAGAAAAGAGACTTAATTGACTCAGAATTCTGCAAGATGTACAGGAAGCATGGCTTGGAGGCCTCACAAAACTTACAATCTGGGTGGGAGGCAAAGGGGAAGGAAGTATGTCCTACCATAGTGGAGTAGGAGGGAGAGGGAAAGAGGAAGTGCTAAGACTTTTAAACAACCATATCTCGTGAAAACTCACTCAGTACCGTGAGAACCGCAAGGGGGAAGTCTTCCCCCATGATCCAATCACCTCCCACCGGGTCCCTCCTGCAGCACTGGGGATTACAATTCCACATGGGATTTGGGTGGGGATTCAGCCAAATCACAGCACTTGTTTTTCACTTGTCAAAAAGGTCATTTATAATTTTCAAAAAATGTCACAAGTGGGTAAGACAGTTGTATATAGTGAAGAGACAGACATACTCAATTAGGATATAAACTAAGTAATAATCTTTATTTGAAATAATACTTAAAAAACCACAGTTAAACACATAATATCAAATTCCCACAACAACCTCATAGCAAATGCCTTCAATCTACACTGCCTGTAATAGTTCAAAGAGGAAAATTGTTTAAATAACTTTCCCCAAATCATGACATACTACAGGGAAAAGTCAACATTTTAAATGTCATCTAATGCTAAATCTGCCGTAATTTCTACCACTACATTTACTTCTATCTGCTATGCTCATTTTAAGCCAGAACTGTTCATGTAAACCACTTTGATGAAATAATTAAAATGCACATTTTAAGGTAGTATAAAATACACTTTAAAAATGAATATAACTCTTAAAAGCAGTGACAAAGTAATAATCTTCTATAAAATTGCTAAAAAAATTATACCAAATAAGAGCACCTTATCGCTTGCCCATTCCTAACCATGTTATATTTTATTCTGTTTATGTCCTTGAAATTTTCTTAGTTATTTTTATCCTAAGTATATCAAATAATTTTATTAAGAAACTCATTTAAAAAATTTACATGTAACTTTTATTTTCATTTTTTGCCTCCTGGTAGTTTTACTTAAAAGTCTAAGAAAATATTATATACTTAGAAATTTATGTATCCATCACAATTTTTAATTTAAAAGATTGCATGATACAGTAAAATAATTTTTAATTCAAAAAGCCTTTCTACAGTACAATGAAAATTCAAGAAGCACAATTTTATTACAATTCTAAATGCCATAAAGTAGTGCCTTATGATTCTAGTATAATATTTATCAATATAATTTTCTAGGTTAAGACAAATTCATTTCTCTTATAAGCCATAATAAAATTCAAGATTAGTATAAAATAAAAATAAATTTTCCTTACTTGCTTAATAAATGAAAAGTGAACCGTTGGGAGATTAAAACCAAAATAAGTAAAAAAGTTCCTAAAGCTTTCAGATTTGATGGACAGCACTGCCCAAAATAGCATATGATATCTCCTGAAGAATATTATTACATACTGATGACATTTCAAGTTACTAGCAAAATTGCAACACCCACGTTTCTGAAGGGATTTTTATCTGAAAAGAAAAAGGATGGATAAAATGACCCATATAGTAATTACAGCTCTAAGGCATGTTGGGACTTTAATATTTTCCCTTTCCAAAGAAAAACTCATAGTATCACAGAGAATATAAGATGTGTGACTAAATAAAATAACTGGATTTAAACCAAAGAATCACTTGTCTGCAGTTGAAATATTTTTACTTGAAAAATGATTATATTTACTAATAAATGAAAAAATATTTCCTGATTCAAAATGAGTAACACCAACATTTTAATGTTCAAACTTACGTTTAAAACTAATATATTTTATTTAAAATGGATGGGAGATGGGCTTTGGAGAAAATGGTAGTAACATTGGGTTTGTTGCTTTTTAAAAACAGCTTTGTTGAGTGATATTTTACATGAAATAACATTCACCCATTGTAAGTATAAAATTCAAAGATTTTTAGCAAATGTAGAGTTGTGCAACCATCACAACAATTTTGTTTTAAAATATTTCCATCACTGCCAAAGCTGCTTTCATTTGCATTTATGGGTAATTTCTGCTTTCGGCTTCATGATTAGACAGTTGATGACTGGCTTTCTGTATCTTTGAATTTGTCTTCTCTTGAGATTCCATTTAAATTGAATTGTACAATATGTAGTCTTTTGTGTTGGCCTACTGTTACTTAATTTAGAGTAAAGACTTTGAGGTTCATCCACATAATGTATCAATAGTTTGTTCCCACTTACAGCTGAATAGAATTCTGTTATCTGGCTATACCGTCTTTTGTTTATCCATTCACTTGTAGATGGAATTTGGCCTTATTCTAGTTTGGGCATATTAGATATAAAGCTGCTATGACCTTTTTTTTTTCTTTTTTTTAATAGAGTCTCGCTCTATCACCCAGGCTGTAGTGCAATGGCGCAATCTTGGCTCAATGCAACCTCCACCTCCCAGGTTCAGGTGAATCTCCTGCCTCCGCCTTCCGAGTAGCTGGGATTACAGGCGTCTGCCAGCACACCCGGCTAATTTTTGTATTTTTAGTAGAGATGGGGTTTCGCCATGTTGGTCAGGCTGGTTGTGATCCTTTTCATACAGATATTTTTGTGCAGACAAATGTAACATTCCTAGAGTAGATTTTTTAAGGAGGGTATAGTATAATTTCAATGAAGTCCAATTTATTACTTTTTTCTTTTATTCAATTTATTTCGCTCAATACTTTTCTACTCAGGTGTTCTATTTCTTCTTGAGTCAGTTTTGACAAATTGCATAATCTATGTTATATTATTTCTTGACATACATTTGCACATAATTTCTCTCATCATTTTAATTTCTGGAGAACTGGTAGAGATGTATACTCTGTTTTTTTCTAACTTTAGTAAACTGTCTCTTCTCTCTTTTTCTTTCTTTTATTTCTTGGAGACTCTGGCTAAGGTTTATATATTTTATAGCTGTTTTACCACACTCATTTTTGTTGTTAAATTTTTAATTTGCTTACTTATTTTCTATTTTCACACTTTCTGTACAAATGTTTACAATGTTAATTATTATTCTTTATTGGTGTTTTCCCCAGCCAACAAATGGAATACTATTAATAGATTCAGCAGGTTCCTGCATATAATATACACAGAAGACATTGTAATGAAATCAAAATACCAATTTTAATAGAAACAAACAAAACCTAGAAAGTACACAAACATTTAATAAAATATGCATAATATTTAGAAAAAATAAGAATGTCACTTTATTAACATTTATTAAAAACTACATATCGATGCAGATTTAATGCATAGAGTAACTACATAAGGGCCTTCTTTTCAAATCTGTGTGTAAATGAATGTCATGTCAGCCACAACCCCATAGGGATTTCCATAGATCTTTTGAAGTTTGTTTAAAATTATTCTGGAAGGATAAGTAGTAAAGAAGAGCTAAACAGAAAACAAAACTGAGGAAAAGCAACAGGTGATAAAATATTGATCTAGGGCAGGGCACGGTGGCTCAAGCCTGTAATCCCAGCACTTTGGGAGGCTGAGACGGGAGGATCACGAGGTCGGGAGATCGAGACCATCCTGGCTAACACAGTGAAACCCCGTCTCTACTAAAAATACAAAAAACTAGCCGGGCGAGGTGGCAGCGCCTGTAGTCCCAGCTACTCAGGAGGCTGAGGCCGGAGAATGGCGGGAACCCGGGAGGCTTCAGTGAGCTGAGATCCGGACACTGCACTCCAGCCCGGGCGACAGAGGGGGAATCCGTCTCAAAAACAACAACAAAAAAAAAACAAAAACAACAACAACAACCAAAAAAAAATCGATCTAAAAACACTAAGAATCAAGCAGTAATAAAACTACACTAACCAAAGAGCACAGCGTTGGCCCAAATGTCAACATGCAATGAATAGAATGTCGAGCTGAAAGAGATCCTCATTGTAATTGAAGTGACAGTAGTAGAATAATATATCAGTGAGAAAAGATTTAAACATTTTATTACTAATACTGCTATACTACACAATCTATATTTAATAAAACCGTAATTACCTTTCATCCCTTCATTGCCAACAATTCCAAGGAGGTTCAAATCCTCAATATCAAAAGTAACACATGTATATTGGAATATAATGTTGAGAAATACATTCAGGACCATGCACCAGGAAAGGCTTTTATTCATGGAACTTAAAAAAGCACAAAAGTGAACAGGTGGTATACTGTTGGAATGCACTACTTTTAATTTTTCTACTTGTAAACTTCCCTATTTTTAATAGCAGAATCATTTGGAGTTTGACAGAATATTGTGATATAATAAAAAATGCTTGGAAACTCAAAAAAAATCTGTCTTTATTGCATTCCTTCTTTACTGCTAAAATGTTCGTATTTTAGAGGTAAATACATTTTTATAAAAAGGTGTATTGGCTTTCTTCATATATCAAAATGAATCAAGGTATTGAAAAATAATGAAATGGTTCCTTTTCTTTTGACATATATTATGTGTCTAGCATTTTCTTCAGTGTTTCATCAGATCCTATAACATTATTGATATTTATTTTTTATTTTATGGATACATAATAGTTGTACCTATTTATGGGGTACATTTGATACTTTGATACAAGCATACAATGTTTAATGATCAAAGTAAGTGATTAGGATATCCATCACTTTAAATATTTATTATTTCTTCATATTACAGCATTCCAATTCGACTCATCTAGTTATTTTGAAATATACAACAAATTGTTGATAACCATAATCGCCCTATTGTACCACCAAAAACTAGACCCTGTGTCCTTTGATAAGTGTGATGATGATACTGACAATAAATGTGTATATATACATATATATACACACACACACACTTATCAATCTAGTCTGAGAGTAAGTAGATGTTGCATCATGGCAAACACACCAGTTTTGTGAGTAATGACTGAACAACTGATAATCAATTATCAAGTCTGATTAAGTGGAAGTTTTTGTTTTTGTTTTTTGTTTTTTTTTTGAGACGGAGTCTCGCTTGCTCTGTTACCCGAGCTGGAGTGCAGGGGCGCAATCTCGGCTGACTGCAACCTCTGCCTCCCAGGTTCAAGCGATTCTTCTGCCTCAGTCTCTTGAGTAGCTAGGACTCCAGGTGCCCGCTGCTATGCCCAGCTAATTTTTTTTTTTTTTTTTTGTATTTTTAGTAGATGCAGGGCTTCACCATATTGGCCAGACTGGTCTTGAACTCGTGACCTTCTGATCCCCCCGCCACAGTCTCCCAAAGCGCTGGGATTATAAGATGGAAGATATTTTAAAAATCTTTTCAAAAGAGATATTCAACTAAGAAATAGATATTTTAGGCACAATATATGTAACATAGATAACTCATTAAAATAAGTCCTATATTGATATTCAAAAGCACATAAGTTACACTGGGAAAGTGTTCAGCAGTTAGAAAGTGATTCAAATTCTTACACTGTGTTTTCAAGCTTACTTGTAAACAGCAGAAAACATGTATTGTCTTTTTGAATACTCAGTTTATACTCATTCTCAAAGTTTGCTTTACTTTACTACCCTCTTAGAGAGTCACTGCATTAAATAATCTATAATAACTTGAAACAGCTGAGAAGGATCTCAGAAAACATCTAATTTCGGAAAAGAGATCTATCTATAATTATAGCCTTCTCACTGTATACCCTGAGAATGTCATCTTGTTTATTTCCAAACTGAAAAATGTATGTTTTGAGACTTCTGAGAAGTGCAGCTATATCCTATGGGTGTTTACTAATAGAAAATTATTAAAGCAATTCGGGAAGAGCTAGAAAGCTTCACATTCTACAGAGGACTGTCAGAATAGGCAAATCCGTTTCTGAAGACATCTTAATGTATATGCTTAGAGGAAGATTAATATTTAAATTCCAAAACTCACTGGTACTGCAATGAGGTGTGAACACATTGACTGTGCCCTAGTAGACCCTTGGGGCAGTCTGGAATACATACTAATGCCACCATGATGATACCAATCTTGATCACTTTTTTCTTTGAGATGTATTTCTGATTAAAAGGAAAAAAAAAAATCAGCCAAAGGATTTATACCTGTCATCTAGAAGAAAGAGGAGGGCAAAATAGGAGAAATCGCTTCCATCTTTTCCTTTTAAGTAAATCAATATTGTAACAAAACGGAAACTCCACTGCTGCAGAGACAAGGACAAAAGATCCACACATTTTCCGCTTTATACGATTTTGAGAATATTGTTCTAGTTCAGTAAAACCCCATGAAAAGTTTTGGTTTGCTTTCTTGTTTATATTTAATTTGTCATTAACTTTCTTTAAAACTTCTTTAAGAGAAAAGAAAACATTTTTACAAAAATTGTGCATATTCACATGCTGTGCTGTATTTGTTGGGTAAAAAGTAACATTTACAGATGGTGGCCCCCAAAATATGTGTTCACATCCTAATCCCCAGAACCTGTGAATATTACTCTGTTTGGCAAAATATGTGATTAAATTAGGAATTTTTAGAGGAGACCCATATCCTTGGTGATCCAGATGGGCTCTAAATCTAAGGACAAGTGAGATTGAAGGAGATTTGAACTACAGAGGAGAAGGTGAGGTATAGACAGGGCCAGAAACTGGAGTGATGTGGCCACAAGCCAAGGAAATCAGCAGCCCCAGAAGCCAAAAAGGACAGAAACAGATTTTCCCCTAGAAACCCTATAGAGATTACTGCCCTTCTGAAAACCTGATTTCAGATTCCAGGTTCCATAATGAGAAGATAATAAACTTCAGTTGTTTTAAGCCACTAAATTTATGGAGTTTTATCTAAGGCAGCCCTAGGAAATTAATACTGTAGCTAAGGAAAGTTAATGTATTTCCTAATACTAGAAAATAAATAATTTGTTAAAATGTGTGAGAGATTAAATTTGCAAGCACATATTCACCAATTTGGTTTGTAACATAAACACAAGCAATACGTTTTTGGAGACACAACTGTGTTCTCTCTCCACATGGTAAAGGACAAATAGAGGAATTATTGTATATCCTTTAGGAGTTCTACAACCAGGTTCAGGATTGGGATTTGTAATATGTAATAATTTGCACCTGTTCCCATATACCAAACTATTTCCATCAGACTGGTGCAGTATGCTTGGTAGAGTTAGTTGTCAACATGTTTTCTCAACTTGTAAAATAATTAATGTACTGGAAGGAAACATCCTGTAACAAGCCATATGGGAATACCTTTCCTCACTGCCTTCAGTTCTTCTTGTGGGAGTGAAAATCTTATGTTCAGTTTTGTTTGTTATATTGTAGCAGTTCCAGTGGGCTAAGCCATCCTAATTTGTTATTCTATGTAAGAATATGAGGCTCTTCCTTTTTCCCTAAGAGAAAGTATAGGGAGTGTCAAGCAAAACTTCAGACAGTTTTGTCAGAAGAAGAATACATCTCTCAGAGCCTCTGGATACTAAATAAAAGAACACACAAATTGTTTGTAATTCTCTACAAAATAAAAAAAAAATTGTATACATGTAGACTCTAGCTTCTTGTCATTTTTGCCATTTATTTTTCCCTTTATGCACTTTCTACAAATCTTTTCCAATGCTATGGCAATGATAATATCTATATAAAATATTTTATGTTTTTAGCCGGGCGCGGTGGTGAGTGCCTGTAGTCCCAGCTGCGTGGGAGGCTGAGGCAGGAGAATGGCGTGAACCCGGGAGGTGGAGCTTGCAGTGAGCCAAGATCGCGCCACTACACTCCAGCCTGGGAGACAGCAAGACTCCGTCTCAAAAATAAATAAATAAATAAATAAATAAATAAATAAATAAAATATTATATGTTTTATTGGGAAAAGTATTCCCACTCATTTTAAATCATAGTAATTTACTTTCTCATTTGCTGATTGTATCTTGACACTAAATAAAACATAGAAATATGAAGATCTTTATATTATAAGCATTTTTTTCTTACACACCTTAGGAAAGTGCTGGTCTTAATAGGATGAGCAATAAATATTTGAATAACTTCTGAAAGAAAAGTCAATTTTATATGAGATTATCTAACCGAACTTACTAGTACTACTATATTTTTATTTTATGTAAATCATTGCAGATATCTGTATTATTTGGCACATTAAGATATAAATGCACACAAAAGCGTATGAATTTTGAAACAACAATTAATAAGACACAGGCCCGGCCTTAACAATGTTATCATTAATATAATTAATATAAATATATTATTAATATAAATGTTAATATAAATGATTAAATGAAATATAGACTATCTGCTAATATTTAATAGAATAAAATTTACTCTATGGTGAAGTACAATATAATATTAATTACCATGACTACGATACATACTTTCATGACAATCAGGAGAGGTATATTTGCATTTGTATGTAGCAGGAAGATTACAATAATATTTTTCTGAGAAACACTGTGGCAATACAATGAATATATACTGGAAGGAACTTGGAGGAACTGTTCCAGAAGAAGGACACGAAGGAAATGTTGAAACTATAGATGGCTTACATAAAGCTTGTGTTTGTTAGTTAGTAGTGAATAGAGTGGCAAAGAAGTCTGAGTATATGTGGAAAGTATCTTTCATTTAGATAAATTTAGGGCACATGGGTTTAAATGTTTCATAAAATTTGAACTAATGTAGATAATGTAGATTACCGTTTATAAGGAAAGAGTAAGGAGTCAAGTTTTCTTTTACTATGCCTGAGAGTTAATAGAACTTAAAGTATAATAATAATAATAATAATAAAAAGAAAGTTAAAAAAAAAAAATGATGTGTAGGACTTTACCAGGAAAAAAAAAAAAAAAAAAAAAAAGGACTCTTAAAATCTCATCATCGATCCATCACGATGTAACCAGCTCAAGTCAGGCTGCTGCCGGTCAAGCAGCTGACTTTGTATTTGTAAAAGTCTCATTAATACTGTACAGGCTCCTTCTGTTCTCTTTCCATTGATTGGATAGATACAAAATGTTAACATACACTTTTAGTATGGTATTTTTAGGCATATTTTAAGGTGCACAAAGTAAATTAATTTGCCAATACTCTGCCAATACTCTGCCATCCTAGAACCAGGTGCTGCTAGACGTTGTGCCATGCCTTTGTTACCAGGCTGATTATGAGATTCTAATCGATGGGATGTGCTCCTGGTAACATTAAAGATAGTTTTATAGTAAACACCATCATAAGAAATCACATTTGTGATGAGAAATTAATTATCCTATTAGGCAAATAAATTATCCCATAACTCTGATATGGGAAATATATAAAATATTGTAAGTTCTGTAATTATAACTGGAAGTCAGAAAGGAGGTGGGCTAAAAATAACATCTCGAAAGAGATGCAACATTAACTTTACTGATTTCATATTGATTTCTTCCTGTAGCTTTCACAGTAGACTTATTTCATTGGAAGTAGCATTTTACTGGAAGTAAACACTCACTAGGAAGTTGCCACTGGAAATGACTTAGGCCATTAAAAAAACTGCACATGAAGACTAAACTACGCAAATGTAGCTGTCTGATAGTCCCATAATATATATGAATCATAGAAAGATCAGGAAAGGTAAGAATATGTTACTCTGTGTTCTGCCATTGATATTTTACCTTCTTATCATTTTATTTAGATATGTCTAAGAAAAAAATCATTTCAATGAACATTAATATACAAAACTGAAAAAAGTACATTAAGAATTAGTTCAGTATTAGGAAAAGCACAATGATATGCATATAAATATATAAGACAGTATTCTCATACCCACAGACTAAAATAACATATTAATAAATTAAGACCAAATTAGGAATAATTATTTCATCTTTTAAACTATATTTAGTTATGATTATTCTAAGAATTGGATACAATGGAAGTACATTTATTTAAAAATCTGTGAATTGAAATTGTCAACCAAACGCAGAGCCTAAGATTAAAGTCATATTTAGTTTTCTTGAAAAAGATCACTGATTTGTAAATTTGATAAACTTTGTGCTAGAAACACCAGTCACTGTTCAGTAGACATTGAACATTTAATATCTACTAAAATTTTAAATAACTATTGCAGTATTTTTTAAAAGAATGAGATAAACAATTTTCTTATAGCTATAGAAGGATATTTTAAGCAGAGTATATAGTATATATAAAGATATGCAATAAAATAGCATTTTTTGATAATGGTGAGAATTTAGTGTATTTGCAGTGAGAAATACATTGTGAGATGGGCAGACCATTAGATCCTTTATCACTTTATGTATTCAGAAAATATGGAGTTGTATCTACTCTTGTAGGCATCAGTGATGTACATTAAAATAAATCATAGCTGCATTTAAAGAGCTGGCAATAGTTGATGTTTTTGGTAATCTCCAATTATCAAAAACATAATGAAACAAGCAAACAGAAAATAAACTACAATAGTAAGCACTGGGATAGAGGTATTAATAGAATACAACCAAAACGCAGAGAAAGGACAGCAAGGTCCTTCAACTGGAGCACATCGCCTTCCATCCTGGCGCTTGCTGTGCACACTGGAGTTGCTGAGGCACTTTCCTGTTTTCCAGGAAAATGATTGTTATGGGTGGAATTGTTTGTCTTTGAGGTTCAGATGTTGGAGTTCTAATCCTCAGTACCCAGAAAGTGACTTTATTTGGAGATAGGGCCTTTGCAGAGATAATGAAGTTAAAATTAGGTCATTAGGATGGGCACTAAGCCACATGACTGATAACTTTATGAAAAGGGGAAACTTGGATACAGAGGCACAGGCAGAGGGAAGAGCCTGGGAAGAGACGTAGTGCAAACAGCCATCTTCAAGCCAAAGAGAGAGGCCTGGAACAAATTCTCCCTCACATGCCTCAGAAGGAACCATACCTGCCAACACTGTGATTTTGGAATTCTCGTCTGCAGAGACTATTTATTGTGAAACATCCCATTTCTGTTGTTTAAGCCAACTAATTTTTAGTACCATGTTTCAACAACCTTAGCAAACTACTGCAATGGTACTTTAGCTTTTTTAAAGCTGAGTTTGAGATGTCCATGAAACACTGCAGTGATGGTTCTAAGTAACAACTGAGAATACATCTGGATCTCAGCAGTCAATCTTAGGTTAAAGGGAGATTTTCAGGAGTCATCACAAGCATGTCAAACCAAGCAGTGTCAAACGTTCTCACTAAGGTAGTCTGTAATATACAGAAAGAAAAGTAATGACAAAGCTCTGTGTTATATTGACATGTAAGGAGTGATTTTAAAATGTAAAATGCATAAGGAAAATTTGAACAAAAATCCAGAGCTAAAGGAAATCAGAAGATTTGGTATCTCAAAAATCCAAGATGCAAATATTTTTTAAAAATAAGCAGTATTCAGGACCTCGAGAAAGACACTGACTTCTTCAACCAGAGGGTAAATTTCTAGTTTCTCTATGTGGGAGCTTATGTTATTTAGGGAATAGTTCCTCATTTTTCATATTTGCATTTAGTTCTATGAATTTTTCTCACAGCTTTGCATTAGCTAAATTTCACAAATGTTGACATGTAGCATTTTTATTCAGTTCAATGTGTTTTTTTAAAATTTTGCTTTACTTTCTATTTGACCCATAGATTCTTTAGAAGTGATTCGTTTAGTTTCCAAGAGCTTCTTCAGCTCCAATTCTGGACACTATGAGGGAAAAAAATCTAGGGAAACCACACTAATGTCATCCTTTTGTCCTAAGGTCTCTACTTGTCTGCCCTCTTCTTCCCAGTTTTTAAATTTTATCATATTTATTTGCATAGATGTCTTTATGCAAGACATTTGCAGAGATGTCTTTATGCAGGGTTTTTGTTGTATTTAGTAAGAGGAATGGAACAATTTTTTTTTCTGTCTATATTCCTGGAAGTGGAAACCCTCAGGTAATTCACTTTAATAAGTAAATGCTTCTTAAAACTTTTTGTATTATAATATATGTATGTAAAATTGCAGAAATCATGAAAGCATAGTTTATTTTATTTGTTCAAACTGAGAATACCTTTTTAACCAAATCTCAGATAACAAAACAAAAAATGACAACACTTAGAAGCCCTCATCAACCAGTCACTAACCCTATGAGTGGTGACCAATATGCTAATTTATAGCACCAGATTTTAGTCCTCTGATTTTGTTTTTACAAAACATATATTACAATACATAATTTTATTCTACCTACTCTGTAGCACTAAGAAATAAACATGTCAAAATCAAGTTGACATCCTCTGTCTTTAGAACTCACATATATTCAAAACTGAAGTTTCTATTCCCTGTACCAAATCCAATTTTTAAAGGCATCAAGCTAGAAGCAATATAAAACAGTAAGTACTGACTCTGATATGATAGCAGATGGTAAAATATACTTTCACACTTACTAGTTATGTAAATATGGCCAATAGATTCTATTTTTAAAAACGTTAGATGGACTATGGGTTAAAAATAGAACCTCATCAGAGACGCATTTTGTGGCTTAAATGTGACAATGCTCATGAACTGTAAGTTTGTAATCCCTCACAGAGAGATAGCAAAATGTATATTACTTATTAAAAATCAAGTTGTATTTTGATAGTTTGGCACCTTTGTTTCTACACTTATCCAATTAATGCATTCAGTATATTCTACTTCCCTAATTTCATTCATACTTGCTTTCTACTTTCCATTTTCAATGTTATTATTACAGCCACAAAATCATGAAACGTCAGCACTGGCCAGGTATTAGAACACAAGTGCAGTCTCTGTAGACTCCAGTGAGAAAATTGATGAACAAATAAATTGTATAATTTAGCCATTGCTACATAGCTAAATAATAATTAGTATAAATTTGAATCTTTGGCTCCTAATTTAATACAGTCCCTTTTGCTTACATACAAATATCTTTCATGAATTCCCCTCTTGTCAGTTGGTTCCCTTTTAAGCATTTTTCTCCATTGACATACTGGCTAGTCATTTCTTAATTGCAGTTTTGATCATGCAATTACTTTGCTCATATATAAACTTTCCTTTAGAGTAAAACAAGAGTCCAGCTATTCACTAGCTTGCACAGCTTCATATTACCTTTACTTTAGTTTTTAGTTTTGCTTAGTTTAGTTTTCATCAAAGATACTTAACCTAAGTTGAGATAATATCTATTTCTATTTTGGGGATCAAATGAGTTAAGGTATCTAAAACCCTGAACATAGAGTCCTATCTCTCAGGTCACTTCTGTTTTCAACCACATCTGTGATCAAAAATTCCTTGGATTCTCAAACTCAAGCAGAGGACGCCTTATTCCAAGCACGAAATGCAGCTCAGTCCTCTGCCTTAGGGCAAACACCTTGTGAGGCAGGAACTGCATATGAGTAAGTGAGGCAGGAACCTATGGGTATGTTAATGCCACCAAATGGGGGTATCGGAGAGTCGATTGGTAATTTTCTCCTTCTCACGTTCTCGTGCAGACAATCCTTGGGAGGATTCTGCATGGGTTTCAGAAGTCACAGCAGAGTGAAACCCAAGTTGCATGCAGTAGCAAACTGGAGAATTCACCTGTTTTCCTTCCTCCTTGTTCCCTCACTCTCTCCCTGAGGAATTTTCTCTCAAATAAACTACCTGCCCACAAGCCCCGTCTCGGGCTCTATTTCTAGGGTTAACACAAAGGAACATAGTGATACATCATAGGTACACGAGTGACAGATTCCTTTTTACTTGTTCTAATGCATTTAAACTCCATTGCCTACCAAAGTAAGTGTAATTTCCTCTTCCTGGCAGTTAGGGTCATCCACAAATTGGCCACCAATTTTTCGAATCACACATTATGATACGGTATTTCTCTACAGGAACATTACTTGGCTGCAGACTGTTCCTTTAATGCATTTCATGTTTCACCCACTTGTGCTTTTCTAAATGACCTTTCAACAGCTTAAGATGCTCTTTATCCCATTTTTGTGCATGTAAATTTTGTAGTCATCAGGATTTTTATCAAATACCTTCATAAAGCCTTTCCAGGTCCTTTCCTGTGAAATGTACCATTTCTTATGGGGTTCATTTGGACACTAGGAGTACTTTAATAGTGCTCCTTAATTACCTTTACGTTAAGTAATAAGCTAGGATATTCTTGTTTTCTAAAGTTTACTAAATTTTAAACCTTTAACTGTGCCTGAATAATCCTGAAGGTTTTAAGTCTCTTACTGTGCCTGACACCTTAACTTAGTGTGTATGCATGTGTAAATGTGTGTATCCTCTGTATATCTATCAAGTGGATGAATATAATTTTATATGTGCTAATTGCAGAAAATCTAAGTCAATAAATAAAAGAAAAATAAAATAGCCTCAAATTTCTCATGCCAGAAAAACCCTCTATCAATATTGTGCTATTCTGTATTCTGTATTTTTAAATTGTTTAATAATAATATTTTATCATCCTATTTTAGAATTAATAATGCTTATATTATTGATAGATATTTATTATAATGGACATAAAATAAATGACAAGGATAAACCTGCTAATATTTGAGGAGTTCTAGATTCAGAAATATGGGGAAAAAACATTTTTAAAAATATATATGAAATACAACATTCTTACAATATGCACATGTGTGAGGGGTACTGCTGATTTTTTAAGAAGTTCACTTTTTCTTATAATTTGCCTTGCTGGTTCTCCATCCTACTTCACAAATGCAGTCATTTCTCCTTATTTTGGATTTGTGACATTTTAGGTGTTATATAACTATAGCCTTGTTTATGCCACAGTCACTGAACCCCATCATTCACTTTGAGTTGTCTACAATGTTGAATAAGCTATGACAATAGCCAAACCCCTCACCTACATTCTTAAGGGGAAAGTGTTCAGTCTTTTATGATTAAGTGTAATGTTAGTTATGGGGTTTTAAAATATATTTTAACTAACATAAAATTGTATGTTTTATCATGTACAACAATTATGTGTAGATTGTGGAATGATTAAATCTAGCTAGCTAACAAATGCATTCGCTGTCATAGGTATCCTTTTTGTGGTGAGAACACTTAACGTTCACTGTCTTTTCATTTCCTTAGGTGTCCTTTATCAGATTACAAGTAGCTTCCTATTTCTAGATTACCGAGAAATTTTAATCATATATAAATGTCAAATTTTCTAAAATGCTTTGTCTGCACCTATTAAGGTGATTTTTTGACTTTTTATTTTTTGTTTTTTAATAGGATGAATTACACTGATTGATTCATGGGCAGGAAAAAATTCTCCATTGGTCACAATGTATTATCATTTTTATATATTGTGGGATTAGATTTACTAAAATTGTATTTTGCATCCTTGCATTGATTTATACACGTAAGTTGTTTTCTATAACCTATTATGTAGCATTGTTTTTTTATTTTTATTTGTCAAGGTTGTGTATGTATGTGTTTAATCAGGCTAATGCTGGATTCATAAAAGTTAAGAAATATTCAGTACCTCTTTTTTAGGCTGTATGTAGAATTGGTGTTGTTTCTTTCTTAAATATTTACTATATATTGGCATTAATGTTGGCTGGGTGTGGTGGTTCAGTTGTAGTTCTAGCACTTTCAGAGGCTGAGGCAAGAGGATCACTTGAGGCCAGGAGTTCAAGGCCAGCCTGAACAACATAGCAAGACCCTATCTCTACAAAAAAATTGTTTAAAAAATTACTCTGGTGTGGTGGCACACACCCTGTGCTCCCAGCTACTCAGCAGGGTCAAGTGAGAGGATTGCTTGAGCCCAGGCGGTCAAGGCTGCAATGAGTTGTAATTGCATCATTGCCTTCCAGCTTGGGTGACAGAACTAAACCCTGTCTCAAAAGACAAACAAACAAACAAAAAGCATTAATATTGCAAAATTCTACTAAATCGTCAATGTATAGTTAAAATTCTCCAATAAGCCCATGTGGCCCTGGAGTTTTTTATGTGTAAAGGTATACAACTAAAAATTTTAGATGTAATAGGGCCGGGTGCGGTGGCTCACTCCTGTAATCCCAGCATTTTGGGAGGCCAAGAGGGGCATATCATGAGGTCAGCAGATCGAGACCATCCTGGCTAACATGGAGAAACTCCGTCTCTACTAAAAATACAAAAAATTAGCCTGGCATGGCGGAGGGCGCCTGGAGTACCAGCTACTCGCTACTCGGGAGGCTGAGGCAGGAGAATGGCATGAACCTGGGAGGCAGAGCTTGCAGTGAGCCGAGATCGCATCACTGCACTCCAGCTGGGTGCGAGAGGGACACTCCATCTCAAAAAAAAAAATTAAATAAATAAATAAAATTAGATTTAATATAGATATATGGTTACTCAAATTTTAATTTTGTTCTTAGTTGAGTGTTTTGGTCAGTTGTATTTCAAAGAATTTGTCCAGTTTATCTAAGCTATCGAATTTATTGCCATAAATTATTCATAATGTTATTATCTTTTTAAAATGCATGTTCTGTAGTAATAGACTTTCTCGTTCCTAATATTTAATTCTTTCTTCCCTTATTTTTGTCTGTCAGCCAATAGATGTATCAAATGTATTGATGTCCTGATGCCCCTTTATTATCATGAAATGACCCTGTTTATCTCTAGTAATATTTGTAACTCTGAAATATATGTCTAATATGAATGTAGCCACTCCACCTTTCCTTTTTACATAAACTTTTTTATTCTAAAGTAAGTTCAATTCAGATAAAAACTGCAAAAAATTCTATAAGTTACTGCATACATTTCACCCAGTTTCCCTATTATTACTGTTTTAAATGATCATGGTATATTCGTCAAAATTAAAATGCCAGTATTTATACTGTCTACGTTAATGATCAGCTAAACTCCAGATTTATGCATGTTTAACTCGATGTTTTCCTAATATCTTTTTCTCCAGGACATGATCCCAGACACCTGCATTTAGCTGTTATGTATCCTTAGGATCCTCTAGTCTCTAACACTTGCTCGATCTTTGTTTTTCCTGACCTTGGGAGTTATGAGGAAATCTAGTCAGGTATTTGTAGAATGTTCTTCACTTTGAGATTGTCTGGTGTTTTCTTCAACAATTATACCGAAGTTATAGATTGTGGGAAAGAATCCACAGGGGTGAAGTAACATCATAAGATTGCTTTGGCTATTTTGACTTTTTTGTTTTTATATGAATTATAGAATAGTTTATTTTTCTAATCTTGTTAAGAATTACATTGGTAATTTGATAGGAATAGTGTCGAATCTGTAAATGGCTGTGGGCAGTAGGGCTATTTTAGTGATATTGAGTCTTTCAATTCATTAGCATGGAATTTTAAAAATTTATTCATGTCATCTCTGATTTCTTTCAGCAATATTTTGTAGAACTCCATATAGAGATCTTTCACCTCTTTGGTTAGATGGATTCCTAAATATTTCATTTTCTTTGTGGCTATTGTAAATGAGATTGTGTTCTTTCTTTGACTCTCAGCCTGGATGTTATTGGTGTATAAAACTGCTACTGATTTTTGTACACTGATTTTGTATGCTGAAACCTCACTAAAAATCAGTTATCAGTTCTAGTAGCCTTTTGCCAGAGTCTTTAATATTTTCGAGGGATAAAATTGCATCACCAACAAAAAGAGATTGTCTATCTCCTTCTGTTCTTGTTTGGATGCCTTTGATTTCTTCCCCTTGCCTGGCTGCTCTGGCTGGGAATCCAGTACTGTGTTGAACAGGAGTGGGGAGAGTGGGCATCCTTGTCTTGTCTCAGTTCTCAAGCAGAATGCTTTCCACCATTGACCATTCCATATGATGTTGCCTGTGGGTTTGTCACAGAGGGGTCTTAGAGTTTTGAGACATGTTCCCTTGGTGTCCAGCCTGTTGAGGGTTTTGATCATGAATGGATGGTGGATTTTGTTGAAAGTGCTCTGTGTTTATTGAGGTGATCGCATAGTGTTTGCTTTGAATTTCATCTATGTGGTGAATCGCATTTATTGATTAGTGCATGTGAAAATAGTCTTGTGTCCCAGGAATACAGCCTACTCGATCACGGTGCTTCAACATTTTGTTGTGCTGCTGTATTCGCTTTGTGGAGGATTTTTGCATCTACGTACATCAGGGATAGTTGCTGAAGTTTTCTTTTTTTCTTGTGTTTCTGCCAGATTTTTGTATCAGGCTGATACCAGCTTTATAGCATGAGTTAGAGAGGATCCCTAGTTTCTCAACTTTTTGGAACAGTTTCCGTAGGGTGACTATCAGTTCTTCTTTGTACATCTGTAGTATTTGGCTGTGAATCCATCTGGTTCACTGATTTTTAGTTGGTAAGTTTTTTATTATTTATTCAATTTCAGAGCTCAGTATATGTCTATTCAGGGTTTCAAACTTCCTGATTCAATCTTGGGAGATTGCTTGTTTCCATGCATCTATCCATTTTCTCTAGATTTTTGCATGTGCTTGCATAGAGTTCTCTATAGTATTCTCTGAAGAACTTTTGTATTTCTGTAGGATCAGTTGTAATATCATATCTGTCATTTCTAATTGTACTTATTTGGATCTTCTCTTTTTTCTTCTTTGTTAATCTAACTAGTGGTCAATCATTTTTATTTTTTCAAATAACCAATTATTGGTTTCATTTATCTTTTGTATGGCTTTTTGCATCTCAATTTCATCCAGTTCTTTTCTAATTTTAGTTATTTATTTTATTTTCCTTGCTTTCAGTTCATTTTTTTCTAGTTCCTTTAGGTGCTAAGATAGATTGTTAATTTGAGATATTTCTAACATCTCAATGAAGGCATTTCGTGCTATAAACTTTCTTCTTAATGTTGCTTTAGGTGCATGCTACAGATGTTGCTAAGTTGTGTCCCTACTTTCATTAGTTTAAAACATGTTTTATTTCTGCCTTAATTTTAATGTTCACCCAGGAAGTATTCGGGAGCACCTTTAATTAATATGTATTTATGAAGTTTTGAGAGGTATTCTTAATATTGAATTAATTAATTTGTGTTGCAGAGTGGTCCAAGAGTATGCATGGTATGATTCACATTTTTTTAATTTATTGAGACTAGCTTTATGTCTGAGCATGTGGTCAATTTTATAATATGTTCTGTGTGCAGATGAGAGGAATGTTTAGTTTCTGGTGCTGGGAGGAGTGCTCTGTAGATGTCTAGTAAGTCTAATTGGTCAAATGTCAAGTTTATTAACTAATTAATATACTTACTTATTTTTATTTCTATAGGTTATTGGGGACAGGTAGCAGGTAGTGTTTGGTTACATGAGTAAGTTCTTTAGTGGTGATTTGTGAGATTTTGGTGCACTCACAACCCAGGCAGTATACACTGCACCCTATTTGTAGTCTTTTACACCTCAGACCCTACCCACCCATTCCCCCTGAGTCCTCAAAGTCTATTCTGTCATTCTTATGCCTTTACATCCTCATAGCTTAGCTCCCACTTATGATTGAGAATATAGGATGTTTGGTTTTCCATTTCTGAGTTACTTTACTTAGAATAATAGTCTCCAATCTCATCCAGGTCTCTGTGAATTCCAGTTTAAGTGCAGAATTTATTAGTTTTCTTCCTTGATGATCCAACACTGTCAGAGAGTTATTGAAGTCCCCCACTATTATTGTGTGTTTGTCTTAGTGCTTTTGTCATCCTGGAAAAACTTGTTTTATGAATCTTGGTGCCCCAATGTTGGGCGGTTAGAATAGTTAAGTCCTCTTGTTGTATTGTACCTTCTACCACTATGTAATGGCCTTCTTTGTCCTTTTTTAAAGTTTTACTGGTTTAAAGTCTGTTTTATCTCATGTAAGGATAGTGATGTGTGCTCTTTGTTTTCCGTTTGCGTGGTAGATCTTTCTTCATTCCTTTACTTTGAGTCTACAGATGTCGTTACGTCATGAGGGAATGGTCCCTTGAAGACAGCAGGTGATTGAATCTTATCTTTTTTTTCAGCTTGTCACTTTATGTCTTTTAAGTGGGGTGTTTAGGTACTTTACATTTAGGATTCGTGTTGATATGCAGGATTTTGAATCCTGTCATCATGTTGTTAGCTAAGCGTTTTGTAGACTTGATAGTGTTGTTGCTTTATAGTATGTATGGGCTATGTGGGCCTCAGAATCATGAAAGGAAGTGAAAGGCACTTCTTACATGGTGGTGGCAAGAGAAAATGAGGAAGAAGCAAAAGCGGAAACCCCTGATAAACCCATCAGATCTCTTGAGAATTATTCACTATCGCAAGAATAGCATGGGAAAGACCAGCCCCCATGATTCAATTACCTCCCCTGGGTCCCTCCTACAACACGTGGGAATTCTGAAAGATAAAATTCAAGTTGAGATTTGGGTGGATATACAGCCAAACCATATAAGACTGTTTTTAAATCGATCTGTTACTTATCAGGTTTCACCTCTTTGACTGCTCTCTTTCCGTTTTCTTTTCTAGGCCTCTCAACTTGACTTCTAAATTAAAAAAAAAAATTATCTGGATTTTGTTGTAAGAAAATTCTCAACCTTATAGCCTTGTATGTGAGGATTGCTCCCCTAGTATTTCTTATATTATAAAATGAACTGAAAAATAGTTTGGCCTGTGTATTAGTTGGGGTTCTCTAGAGGGACAGAACTAATAGGATAGATGTGTATATGAAAGGGAGTTTATTAAGGAGCATTGACTCACACAATTACAAGGTGAAGTCCCGCAATAGGCCGTCTGCAAGCTGAGGAGCAAGCAAGCCAGTCTGAGTCCCAAAACCTCAAAAGTAGGAAAGCTGACAGTGCAGCCTTCGGTCTGTGGCTGAAGGCCCCAGAGCCCCTGGCAAACCATTATTGTAAGTCCAAGAGTCCAAAAGCTGAAGAACTTGGAGTCTGATGTTCCAGTGCAGGAAGCATTCAGCACAGGAGAAAGACGAAGGCCAGAAGATTCAGGAAGTCTGCTCTTTCCATCTTCTCCTGCCTCCTTTATTCTAGCCAGGTTGGCAGCTCATTAGATGGTGCCCACCTAGGTTGAAGCTGGGTCTACCTCTCCCGGTTCGATGACTCAAATATTAATCTCCTTTGGCAACACCCTCACAGATACACCCAGGAACACTACTTTGCATCCTTCAATCCAATCAAGTTGACACTCAATATTAACCAACACAGCCTACATCCTGACTAGTAGAAAATAACTACTCTAAGATGAATGTGAAGAGAATGTCAAACACATCTAGATAAAAATGGAAATTTTGGAAAAATCTGAGAAAATTTTAAAATTAGAACAAGAGATCCTATTAAATAGTAAGTGACATATTTTATGATGGGAGTAAGTGTAAAACAATTTAGTGAGTCAAATGCCTCATGTAAAAGGCTCAGTGAAATGATAGGTGAATGTATAGGTTAATATGTGTCACTAAAGGGAAGTACAGCAAATAGACTGTCTTTACTCTGCGAATTGTTCAACATTTCATTTTTCCCTGAAGCATGTTAAATAGCAAATACTCAAAATTTCAGGGCAAATTAGATATGAAGATAGGCCAGTGCAGTGGTTCAGACCTGTAATCCTGGCACTTTGGGAGGCCAAGTCAGGAGACTTGCTTCGGGCCAGGTATTCAAGACCAGCATGGGCAACATAGTGAGACCCTACCTCTGCAAAACTGAAAAACTGAAAACACCTCAGTTGGCATGGTGGCACGTGCCTGTAGGTCTAGCTACTCAAGAGGCTGAGGCAGAGGATTGCATGAAACCAAGAGATCAGGGCTGCAGTGAGCCCTGATTGCACCGCTGCACTCCAGCCTGGGCAACAAAGGAAGACCCTGACTCCAAAAAAAAAATACAAAGATAGATTATTGCTCAGAGGACTATTTAAATTTTTGTAGAAACGGTTATTAAAATCTCAGTATCTAGATTCTCTACACATGCACGCACACACACTGACATACATACACAAACACACAAGAATATGTTTATAACATCACACAAGATGTGTTTCTAAGCAGAAAACATTATCCAGAAAATTATTTTATAATGTTTAATTTGTTAATGAAAAGTTTCAACAGACAAATAAAAATTGATATCAGCAGAAAATGATCTATTTTGTTTTTAGGCCAAGGAGATAACAGACAGCAGAGACAGTCCCAGCCCAGTGTTATGGAGGCATAACTGAACCCAACTTGTGCATGTCATCTGGGGCCCTGTTATCCAGGGCAGTGGCATTGTGGCCTGGGCTGAAGCAAACCATTTCTGGTAGCAGTTTTGGTATCGTCCAGACTCATAAATAACAATGCCCAAGTTTGTGTCTAGCGGAAAAGAAGAAAAAAAAAAATGTGCAAACTCTAACAACCACCTATGGGTTACAAGACACATAGCAAGAAGAGGAACAGAGAGAAAGATACACAGGACTCCTTGTCTGTCTGGCATGGGGAGTGCATGTGTTAAAGGCCTCTGTGGGAGGCGGCTGCACAGCAGCAACTCTGTTGCCCGCGCTCTGTGTTATAGCATTCTAACCACTCAGTACACAGCAGGCTACGTTTGTGCCACATGGTGTACAAGGATCTGGGTATGCTAGTATGAAACTCTCAGTTACTGTTGGTAAAAACCACCTGGAGAAGCAGAAAGTATGGCACTGGGTGTTACCCATTGATGAGGTACTGTGCACAGCCCTGACAATTTCCAGGTGTGTGAAAGAGGAGACGATGGGTGCAATGGAGCTGAAGCTCTCCCTATTATGAGACAGCTGCACTCCGGACAGCAGAGCAGCAGCAGCCTTCAAGGGAAGGATGCTTGGGGAGCAGCAGGAATCATGTGGGGAAAACAGAAGATAGAAGTGAGCAGTTAATTAGAGCAGAGGAGCAGTGCAGGATTGTCATCGAACAGCAGCCCGTGAGGATCTGTGTGCCATGCAAACACTGAGAACCCCTGCCACAGACACTGTTTTATTGATGTACTTGGTCTTCAGGAGAGCTAAGAAAAAGCATCATTATATTTATTAATTCACATGAGCACTTCCACTTGTACTGTACAGGTATACTTCGAGACCTTCAGGACACAAGCTCTGTAAAATATTTTTGAGGATAGTTTGTATAATGATTTTATATCTTAATAAAAAGATGATTCAGAAAAGTTAAATAGTCATTACTGGAAGACTGGAGGCCAGGTCTTCATGTGTCAACTCTGACGCCACTTCTATACTACATTTTCTCACCAAGTATGAGCTTCAAACACTTCTTATCATTTGTAACTTTGATTTACTAAAATACACATAGATTTGTTGCTAGTACATAGATATTTACCCATATATAATTAGGTATCTTACCTAATACTTAGCTGTATACATACTGATGCGTAGATACTTACCTGTGTATCAGTTCCAGTGGTTACAACACAGTTGTAAATAATTTGGCAATACAAATGTAAACATTTTAATTTAGGGTTATAAAATGCATGGAAAAATGAATTTAAGCATTTACAAATTTGCCCTTGTCAAAGAAAAACAAATGTTCCTAATTATGAAAATTTCCATCTACATTTTCCATAATGATAAATAAACTTTATTTCTCTATAAACTTGAGACCCTAGATCTATATAGACATTTATTTCATTGCACTGCTATAAAGTAAACATAAGCAAATAAAAGTAAGGTAAGACATAAGTTTTGTGAAAAGCATAAACTTTTACATAGTTTTATTGAATTTACTTAGGACTCTAGGTGATGAAAATAAAAGCTGTGAGAGTGAAAGTTGATGAAAAGATATCAAGGATTATAAAACAGTATCTTGAAATATCTCCCTTAATGTAATTAAAATTAATGAAACGTTTCTTGAAAATGGGAAGAAGACAATTTAAATGTGAAAGAAATATGTCAATAATAAAAAGAATGGTTCTTCTGATGTTTAAGTGGATAGCAAACTAAATCTGATGTGAAAATAAGTCAAAACCTCGATGAGCTTAAACAAGAGACTTTACAATAGTACATCATTAGTATATTTTCTGAAGCATGTTACCTTGGGGTTATAATAAAAGTTTAAAAAACACGTATGTGCACGAGAATGGCATTTTCACAAACTACAATTGAATGATTGAGAATGTGCATTTCATTTATCGTCTGTGATAAATTATTTAAGCTAAATTAAGTGCTAGTATGCCTTGGAGAGTACACCCAAAGGTGAAATCCCCTTTTAAAGCTTCTATGGAAAGGCAGCATAGCTTCATCTAAAACTATGTATCAATTTCAAGGTAAAACAGATTATTGAGAGTGAAATCTTGCCAGCTGTGTATTTTATTTTCTGAAGTTTTAGCTATTGCGCTCAGTTGGCTAGTCTTACGTCACATTTAGTATTCCAGGTAATATGTCGGTACATGGAGTCAGGAATCCTGTCTCCTTCAGTGTTGATGCACTGGACCATCCAAGCATACAAATAACACCTCAGAAGTTCAGCTGGTGCACATCTCCCCCATCCTATTGGTCCATCTACCAGTAGAGAGAACTAAAGCTAAGTGCAGGGCACACCCTTTTCAAAAGACATAGCCAGTCAGCTGTACAAAGGCTGCTTTTGCATATATTGAAATTTCCCTGAAAGTCTTCAGAGGGCCACAGCTGGCTGCATGGGAGGCAACTGTACAGCCATCTGACTCACTAAAAATGCGATTATGGCTTTAAAGAAAAAATGGTGATAATGGACCTTTCAGGAAACCACCTGTCTAACCACGCTGTTTCAAACTTATTTTTAAGAATGGTAAGTTTTATTTTTTCTTCATAATTTGGGGCAAATAACAGCAACAGTAATATAATTCATAGAGTGCATAAAACAGAACAGGCAGGAAATATAAGTTTTATTATTTAGAGTACCTGAGGAATAGGAACATAAACTTCTTGTAGACATTATTAAATATTAAGTCAGGTGGAACATCTCTAAAGATAAGCTCAACCCATACTACAATGATTTCCACTTCAAATTAAAATTCTGACTAGGTTAACTGTGTCTCCTGTGAATGTATGTTACTACTTTTCATGAATTAGAATATGCAGATATTTATGCTCATATAGTCTAAAAACCCTCGTGTGTTTAGTGAAACAAAAGTATGCAAGCAAAAGAAGCATCAGGCCATTCGTCTGGGGTTGTTTCTGCGCCCGGTGCTCTTATATCAGCAACTGCAACGCAGCACGGAAACACTTTCTGTAACTGGCTTAAAACCAAACCAAACCAAACCAAACAAACAAGAAATCGGTCTTAGTCCATCACAGACAGTCAACCAGCTGATGTCTGGTACAACCAGGGACATCCCATTGGACCATATCCAAATTAGGCGAATGTCTCATCACAGCATTCTCAAATAATGCAAATGCCTGGCTGTGGTCAATCAGGTAATTTATTTACTTTGTCTCTGTGTTTGGCCTATACACATCCATGGCTCACCTATGTAATTTTTTCAGAGTTTCTGGAAAAAGTATGGCCTAAAATTTTAATGCTGATCCAAGTTATGCTTCAGTCGTAAAGGCAATAAACAAAGATTTCCCATGTACAATGTCAGCGAATATCACATGCATATACTCTTCTATAAGCTACTCAGTATCTAAAACCAGTAAAAAAAACTATCCTAAATTTGGTGTTTATAATTATCATGCATGACTTTACAATTTGAATGTATCTATCTACATGTAATATTGTATTGGTTTACAAATTTTAGATTTTTGATATGAAGGAAATAATACTAGACAGAAATGTCTGCACGGTCTCATTTTATTCTTGTGAAAAATAATCACAATATCTTTTTACCATTTTATTCATAATACATATAAATTTTTAATCAAATATTCTCTATTAACTGGAATTTGGGGAATAAACAACCTTGTATATTTTATTTGTGTGCATGTTCAAGACATCAAAGGTTTATCAAACTTTCTCTGTAAAGGAAAAGACAGTAAACATCTTAGACTTGAAGGCCAACTCGAAGACGTAAGCATTAGAATTTCTGGGTTTTAGTTTATGCACATAATCAGCTTTCTCATAGAATGCCAACTTGTTTTTGTAATTGTTTAAAAAGTTTTGAAAAAAAAAATCCCATTAGCAAGATGAGAGTATTCTTCTTACTCCATATGCTGGCTAATTCTTAAAATTGACATTATTTCTAAATTTTTGCTGCTCTAATGGCCAAATTTCCTATTTTGCTGATGGCCTGTTTCTAACTTTTGATTATATTTATTGTGTCTTCAATATTATGACAGAATTTTAAAAATTTCAAATGGATGAAATTGTTTCAGATACTCTAGGACTCAAACATAGCACATGATTTAAGTAGAAAATTTAAGTACAGAGAAAACGAGTAGATGTATAGGGCCAATTTTTTGTGTTGTCATTTAAAATTTCAGTCTATGTATGTACTGTATAATTAAAAACACATTGCATATAAACAGGTTAATATTTTTCATAATTATAATTTTCTATTTATTTTGATATTTAAATATATTTGTCTATAAAATAACAGTTATATCAATAATACAAAAACAGAGCTAAGGGTTGAGCACACATACTACAGAAACTGTATACATAACAAGTATGATTTTACTGGAAGAGTAATTTTTCAAAACCATAAAAGTAAAAAGCCAACATGATATAGGACTTCTGCCTCAACAGTAGCAATTTCTCATTTATTTTTTGACTTATTCTACTTTTTGCACAAAAAAAGAAACTAAATTATTCCAAATCACCTAGATTATTTTCCTCACCCCTACGAATGAGTCAAAATCTAAAGTTAATGAGTGTTTCTATGCTTAGTGGTTGTAAAATCTAGTCAACCATGATTCAGCAATTACAGTCCTTGGCATTTACCCAAATGAGTTGAAAACTTACATCCACAAGAAACCTGCACACCAATGTTTATAGCAGCTTTATTTGTAACTGTCAAAACTTGGAAACAACCAAAGTGTCTTTCAGTAGGTGAATGGATAAACTGTAGTACATCCAGACAATGGTATATTAGCCAGCACTGAAAAGAAATAGTTTATCAAGCCACAAAAAAAAAAAAAAAAACTTGGAGGAAAATTAAATATATATCACTAAGTAAAAAAGCTAACCTGAAAAGACTACGTAATATATTATTCCAAGAGTATAATAGTTTGGAAAATTCAAAATGAAGGAGAAAGTAAAAAAGATCAGTGGCTGCCATGTGTTGGAGGTAGATGAATAGGAAGAGCATGGAGAATATTTACGGCAGTGCAATTAATCTGCATGATAACGGTGAATACATGTGATTATACATTTGCTGAAATTCCTAGACTTTACAAGACGAAGAGTGAACCTGAACATGAAATGTAGACTTTGCATGATGATATGTCAATATAGGTATATGGATTCTAACAGATGGACCACTGTGGAGTGGAATGTTGATAATGGGGGGAGGCCATGCCTGTGTTGGGGCAGGCCTTACATGAGAACTCTCTGTACTTTCTGCTCAATTTTTCTGTGAACCTAAAACTCCTCTAAATGTGAAGTTTATTAAAAAAAACTGAATTACTTCACGGTAATCGTTCACAGTGTGATGCAAACCTGACTTTAAGTTTTTCTTTGCAGGCTGTGGCCTTTAGTTCTATTTGCAACTTCTTCATCTGGTTGCTGCAGCCTTGATGGGTGATTTGCAGTTTCAGTGGTGATGAAGAGTTAATTACAGAAGAACTAAAGTAGAGAGATCTGAATAACTAGACGTAATAAGAACAGTCCCTTACATAATGAATATTTTGTTACTGTGATCAGAAATAAAAGAACATTGCAGTATTTCAGGAGGATATGGAATTACTTCTTACCATTCTTATTAGGCTAAAATACAAATTCATAATTTAAAAAAATTTGATAGATTAAAAAGCTAACTACTCTGAATAATAAATCTCAGTAAAGGTTTAAGTAAAAATGAGAAAAATAATTTCCAGTGAAAATGACCTTGCTAGACATATTTTAGAATTCTCAGATAGGTGAATGACTAAGAATCACAAAGAGAATAAATGATTTTTCTTAGTAGTAGTAGTCATTCAGATTATACATTCTAAGAATTTAAATACAAACAAGCAAACAAAAAACAATTCAGTGATGAGTGGTGGACAGGGGTTAGGAACAGAAGGAGCAGAGGGTGAGGGATGGTGCAGTGTCTTGGCTGCAGGGGTGGATACAGCAACCTACACATGCACTAAAATTGCATAGAACTAGTATTACATAGCATTGACAGTTGCACAATATCGTGAATATACTAGAAGCCACTGAATTGTGCACTTTTAAATGGTGAAAATAGTGAAAAATGTTTGGAAGTAAGTATATGTATACACACAAATGAGTACAAGTCGAATCTGAGTGAACCTAAGTGGAGTGCATCGATATCAGTATAGTGATTGTGATATTCAAAGAAACTGGACTCAGTGCAGTCTCTATTCTTTCTTATATCTGCATGTTCCTTTAAAACTATTCAATAAAGTCTCAGCATAAACCATTACTGTAGTAAAAATATCAACAAAATTTACCAAATATTTTCTTTCATTACTGAAGTAACCATATACATAGTAAGAAAATATTGTGAAATTTAAATATGGAAATTTTTGAGAAAACGGTAATGAAATACTTTTAAAATAATAGAGTAGAATTGGATAGAGAAAATGGACTAATCTTTACTATGCATCATATATTATACTAGCAGTCTATACCCTCAAAGACATGAATTTCTGTGATAGAGATTAGTAATACAAAGATGGCCCTATTAAAATAATCTAGTTCTTGGTATCTTACAGCATCTTAATAAAACTTTTGAAGAACACAATAATTTAGCAAGGAATTTGTCGAGTATTTTATTATCATGCATCTGTGCTATACCCTAATTATCCTGCACTTTGTGGTAATGCATTTACATGATTGACTATAACCTCCTAAAACAGTACATAACTAATAAATAATGATTTTAATTAGTGAAAATAATTTAGGACACCAGGACTAATGTCCCGTAGCGTTATGTATGTGGACTGGTGGTGTAACTTATTTTCTGTAAACATAGGTTAAATAAAATCACTAATGTTCAAAATTACGCATACTCCCCACACATTCACCATTGTAAGACAGAAACCTTAATTATCGGCCATTTTTACGTGGCTACAACACTATATTTGGGGAGTTTAGTATTAATAGTCAAATAAAAATATATGCTATCATATATTTGGGCACATACATTCTAGTCCCATGCTGATCTTTTTGTAAAATTAGATCTGGCTTTCCAAGAGCGCCTACTTATTTTTCAGAATATATTTCAAATAGCTAAGTTCAAATAGCAGGTGTCTCTTTATAGACATTCCAGTATCACACAGGCAAAACCAAACAGAAAGCGGCAGAGACTTGACAATCCATTGTTTATCACACAGTGGGGGTGCAGGAAGTAATGTTGCCAGAAAGAACTGTGCTTGCTGTCCTATGTTTCACTATGTTAATACCACAAAATGCCCTTACTCCTGGTCTAACTGGATTCCCTTGTAAACTGACTGATTTGTTAAATTACATGTGAACAGACTAGTTTAATTTAAAGATGTTGCTCAAAGTAACTTTTCTATGACGATTAACGTGATCTTTCATAAAAGTTCTTTAAAAGAAACTAGCAATTAGAAATAGGTCTGGTTGAGAACGATAGTAAATTACACTGGAGTCATTCTTTCCACAAGAATTTACTGCAGAAATATGCCCCAAACAGAAGGTATTATATGTAGTATTCAAGAATGCCTAAAACATTAATCTTGTGCTATTGAAACCAGAGTCTGCGAAAGCAGTGGACATATGCACAAACTGCTATTCAACCACACACTTATTATATGCAAACACACATCCATATATTTGTACATTAATATATACATACACAATGATTTCTATATATACATTTACACAATGCATATATGCAAACACATACACATATACATGCATACACATTGCATTTATTTTAGGCTGTCAGATTTTCCCTGAAATTTTTTAGTAAAAGTTTCCTTCATCTATTTCTTAATGCCTTAAATAAATCAATTCGTATCTATCACCTCGACAATAGGCTTCTTTTTGGTTTTCCTTCTTTATGTATTCTCTAAATTCAAGAGTGAATCTTCCTGATCCTTTGAGGGATTTTTAGAATACAAATCTTATCCAGCATCTCTGGATCTTCAAATTCATTCTTTCTACTGGCTCTTTCGACATCTACATTTAACATTTTAATATTTCCCTCCAGCTCACCTTTTTTCATACAGAGAATTCCCTCTTCCTTTTTGTAGAGTTAATTACATTTGTTTCCACATTTTTGTTACCTTCAATTTCCATCTGTAAGTGACTCCTATGCATACAATTTAAACATTTTTTTCTCCTCGAGGTCACATCTATTTCACATGATCCAAAACATATTCTCTACTTCCTTTCTGTCCTTCCCACCGGCCAAATTCTCAAAGAATCATCAACACACAAACTTTGTAGCTGCTAATTTTCTAGCCTCTCCATTCTGGCTTCTGCATTTTTTAATCAAACAAACACTCTTGCTCACTTCACTACTTCCTTCATGTTTCTAAATGCAATAAATTCTTTCGCTTATTTTCCTTTTTCCTAAGCTGTTAGAAAATTATAACACTCTTGACCCTATTCTTATTTCTGAGTCATCTTTATTTACCTTTCACCAAATCATACTTTTTAGTATTTCTTCTTTTCTCTGCTAGCTGTTCTTCTTTACACTGATTGTTCAATTTTGTCATTATTCAAAATTTCATCCTAGCCAATCTATTATATTTATTCTCAATAAATTCTCTATTCATACACAACCTATATAACTAATCTCCGAAGCTACATTTTTGGTTCAGAGCTATTGTCTGAGTAAAGCTCTTTATATCTAGCTGACAAGTAGACATCCCTACTAGGTTATATCAAAAACATTTTAAACACTGTATATAATCTACTTTTCACCTTATTCATGATTTCTGTGAATTTCCTGAGAATGAGGACAATGTTATTATGCAACCATAAAACATACAATAAAATCAGATCTTTTAACCTTAGGACAAATACCACAAACCTTGTGATATGGTTAGGCTTTGTGTCCCCACCCAAATCTCATCTTGAATTGTAATTCTTATAATCTCCATAATCCCTGTATGTCAAGGGAGAGACCAGGTGGAGGTAACTGAATCGTGGGGGCGGTTGCCCTCCTGCTGTTCTTGTGATAGCTAGTGAGTGCTCATGAAATCTGATGATTTTATAAGGGGCTCTTCTCCCCTTTGCTTGGCACTTCTTCCTGTCCACAAGGTGCCTTGCTTCCCCTTCGTCTTCTACCATGATTGTAAGTTTCCTGAAGCCTCCCCAGCCATCCTGAACTGTGAGTCAAATCCTTTTCCTTTATAAATACCCAGTCTTGGGCAGTTCTTGTCACTTGGGAGGCTGAGGTGGGAGGCTGGCTTGAGCCTAGGAGGTGGAGGTTGCAGTGAACCAAGATTGTGCCAGTGCACACCAGCCTGGATGACAGAGCCAGACCTTGTCTCAAAAACAACAAAATGATTTTTGAATTGATTCTTAGATATCTGGAATTTGTTAACTGATCTGAGTAGATTAAAAGCCATTAAAGAACACTTTTTCCATTGATAAAGGGCACACTAGGAGCACGTCATACAGTTGCAAAACAGTCATTTAATTTTATCAACTATACATATAATGACATCAAATTATTAAAAGTAAAACATTTTAGGTGGCAATGTAGTTGTCATAGAATAATGAAAATGAGAAATATTATATAATTTACTGGTTATTTCTTGTAAGAGAGGTCAGTTAAAAAATGTTCATCTCAGATCTTTGTCACCAATTCAACATCCAAGTAAGAGATCAGAAAATTCTATAATTAAAAGGAAACCCTGTCTCCTCCAGCCTCATGGTGAAAATTCGTAAAAATGAAATGCCAGATCCAATATTCTCAGTGGTCAAATTAAACACAAACTTAATTCACAATCTGTTATGTTAAAATTAGAACATTGGCTGGGAAGGAATAAGACCTTTAATATGAAAACAGAGACACAAAGGCAGATTCCACTGAATTTGGGAATCTTGAATCCCTAAATGCTATCAAGTCTCCTTTATCAATAGAAGAGCCCTGTCTTTTCTAGGATTGAGGAAATCATCCACTCCTGAATGAAGAATTTGCAATCACCACCACTACTCTAGATGCCTTTCTAGGAAAATCTGATTCTCTTAAGGACCCATCTTCACCATTTCTCATTGCGTCCAGACCTAAAACTCCATTAAAGTTCACACCTAACTCAGAGGGTGAGTAGGTGTGACCTCTTAGCATGTGTGAAAAACACTAAACAAAATGTCTGTCAATATTATTGATAGAAATCTGGGGTACATTTATGAAAATGGATCCCAAAATTGTTGGCCTGTGGTTAAAGAAATGTAATGAATTAGGAAGAAATGATTGAGATACAAGTTTACTAGGCAGGGATTCTGGGTGCATTGGTTGAGTTAAAGATTCTGAGAGTGGTTGTCATGACTAGCTGGTCAGTTGCCTGAAACTTGAATCCTAAAAATGCTCAAATGCCAGTCTTGGTATGTTGTAGAGGAAGGTATCCAGAGACTCCTGAAGATTGGATTGCTAGACTAGACTTATTGTGTAAGATTTATTCACTCACACCCTAAATTCATCCCTCAGTCTGTTCATATGACTTTTCCCCCATGAAGACTGAGCGAGGTATACTCCTGGCAAGAGGCCCAGTATCCTTGAGGAATTCTAAGGTGACTCAAACTGGCAATAGGAACTGCTGCCATCAAAGTAGGTTCTTTAAATTCTGTGGGGTTGATTGATTCTGGGGTTGCAAGGGTCAAGAAGTGACACTTTGTCACCTACGGCAAGGTTGGCACAGCTGCTCCAATGGGAATGGGCCCCACAGCCATGAAAAGCCAGTTCGTTCTGGCTGGTTGGAACTCCCCAGTATCCCAGTCCCATGTGATCTCTGGACTCTGTTCAGCTTCAAGCAACCTGGTTATTATTCACTCGCTTTATACATTTTTACATTATGCCTGTATGGCTTCATATTTAGACAAACAGAATCCAAATGGCCCTATGTGGATTTCTTTCCAAATTCTAGCTGCAGCAGCTACTTGAACTCTGATCTCTGTCTCTTCACTCTGGAAAAAGGCGGCGATCCTTTTGCAATAACCCTCCCTGAACCATGACCGAGACAGACACTCCAAGGCACAGATGCAACGCAACCCAAGATATCACCTTATTTGTTTGCCTTCCTTCAGGGACTATGGTGCTATGCTGATAACTATACAGTGTCTTAAGCAGTTGACAGATATATGTGCCCAGTGTTTGAATTGTTTATGGGAAGCAATACATGACCCAATTATTCCATCATGGCCATAAACCGTACTGTGCATTTGGCTCTGGACTTTCTTTTTTCTTTCCTTCCTTCCTTTCTTTTTTCCTTCCTTCCTCCTTCTTTCCTTCCTTTCTTTCTTCCTTCCTTCCTTCTCAATTTCTCTGCTGAGGTTTATTGACTCTTTTCTGATTAAGATAGCATTTTACTTATCTGAACACATTTTTCTGTAATTCCTTGAATTCCTTTCAAATACTCATCTTCTAAATCCAGGATCTAGGCTATCTTGGGTTCAAATGGACTGTTTCATAACTATACAGAGAGCACATTTTTCTCATCTTTGCTTGTCTGGTGTTTTGTTTGTTTATTTTTTATCAGATGTATTTCATAGTGGATGATACAAAGTAAAGTACTTAGATCCTATTGTTTTTCTCAGAAGTTGATTCTAAATAAATTTGCAGATTATCAAATAAGAAAATGCACCCATTCTTTTTTCCTCCTTATGTAATACATATTTAATCTATATTCACATATATCTTTAAACACTATACATTTTAAAAATCAGTACATATGCTTTATAGGTTTGTTTTTATATTTATTTTAAAACATAATGATATAATTTAAATATTAAATTATTAAACAGTACTAATTGTATATATCCTATGGGAGTAAAAGATAATTTAAATCTACATTTATTATGCTTAACTCAGCAAAGAATATTTTAAAAGCATGTGATTAAAAATTTCCCTGGATAGGGTATTATTATTTCTAAACATTGACGTGACAAGCAACTTGTTATATTTCTAAATATTTGGCAAATTATAAATCACTATTGCTGAGTCTCAATGCACACAGAAAATGAAGATAAACTGAGAAAATTGACTGTCAAATTTTTATCATCAACTTTGGCTTTAATCATCCTTTTCTCTTCTTTAGGCTTAATTTCTTCGTTTAATTTTTTGTGAAATTAAAAAAAAAAACTTTGGGGAAGCTTTCTTATTGGCCTCATAATATATTTGTATCTTATCCCTCCAACTTGAGAGAAAGCATGCAAAACGTACCTCATGTTTTCAGTAAGACCTAAGTCAGTCTTTACCTATACCTTTTCCTTTGAGCTCTGTTGCTCCTGAATTTTATTCTGGTCTTCCAAGGCATGAGAAGTGGGACATGGCTTTAGGCTCTTTTTAAAAATATCAGCCATATGGAAGTAACAAGAATGAAGAAGCTACAGGGAAGCATTCTTTTTAAGAAGAGAAAGCTTTTACTTCCTTATTCTGAAGGCGTTTCTTTAAAATGTTGGCAAAATATTGTGTATCTAATTACTTAAATTTGCAGGTAACCCCTATGGGGCTCTGCATGGATATGGACCAATCTTGAACTTACTCTCACTGCTTGAACATAAGGCCAGTGAAGATCAGGAAGAGATTATTGAGTTAAAGCACATAGTTGAGGCCCCAAATTACAACTGCAAATTTTTGCTGCGCCTCATTGTTCACATATCTCTTCTTATGTTATTGATACTTTCCCACGCCAAGAATTTACACAAACTAAATGGAATTTATGGATTTATACTGTGGAATAAATCAAACAGGATTTACTATTAGCTAATATAAACAAAACCTTTGATTATTAATTTGCATTTGAACTTATATGTCTCATTCATCTTAGTATGCTACACAGAGGCTAAAATCATTTCTTGTACACAGTAGGTAATAACTGCATGCTTATCACAGGATTTCATTAAAATGGGTCACTGATACTAGAAAACAGATTCAAATTTCATTTAGTGAAGAGGATACATTTATGTATAAAATGATACCTTCCTATACTTTTTCTCGAACTAGAATAAATTAAAATGGCACAAACAAGAATTTGAAACTGGTAATTATTTATTTGTGCTCAATATGCTCTGAAATTCTATTGTAGAGACTTTGGGATACTGCTTTTATATTTAGAAGGTTAATTTGAAAGTGTTATCGAGTTAGATATCATCGAATAAAAATGAAATGTTATATTGTGAAGCAAGATGTTTTATAAAGCTTTAAATATAGTTTTTCATAACTGTTGCGTAAGATTTGAGCAAATATAAATTGATAAAAATGGAAGCAGAATATCTTACCATTCTTCCTAGGCATTAAATAACATTAAGTTCTGAATAATACAGATAAAGGATTTTAACTTTTTATTTCAACTTCTATACATGGATTTCCAAGCCAGCAGTCAAAAAAAAAAAAAAAAAAAAAAAAAAAGCTATATTTTTTAACCTGAAACCATGGAATGTATTATCCCAGATTTATTTAAATTTTTTACTTTCTTCTAAAATTCAAACTTGTGAAATGTACTTTTCAGACTTGCTTACCCTTAGGTCGTCTGCTTGTAAGCACTGATAATGGAACTTTTTCCCTCTCCTATACATCACTTTCCTAGTCATTACTCCATTTTTTTCCCCTGAGCAATCTGAGTTCCTCCACTTTCAGCCCAATCCTGATCCTCCTAGTGAATAAGACTTCCTCTTCATTGCTCTTCTTTTGCAGACAGGATCTTTCTTCCCCACATAAGTCATAAATGGATCCCATTTCACGTAGAGTAGATCCTAGTAAAACTCACTTAGAGCATGTGCTCTGATTTCTTTCTTCCTTGGTTTAAATCCTGTCTTCAACAATTATTCGTCTTTGGGCTGTTTGTTAGTTATTGAAACTTGTTAAATCTCATTTGTTTTTTCATTACTAAAAAAGAATTTACATTATAGGGCTACCAAACAATCAATAAGATAATATTAAAAGGCAGTTAGATTCATAGTTGGAACACAATGATCCTTCAAAAGCCATGAACAATTATAATCATTAAGAAATAAACATATATTTTATATCTATTTTATTAAGGAAGTGAAGTTTCTACTGTTAAAAATATTGCCTATGAGTTCTCTAGACATTTCTGAAAATTGTTGAAACCTTTCATTATAAAACATTTACATTTTATATTCCAACTAAAAATCAAAGTGAAGTTATGAAGATTTAACATAGGCATCATGTTAAACAATAGTTACTATGTTTTCCTTACTGTCATACTAGTTCAAGTGTATTTCTTGAGCGGATAACGATACAGATGTGAAACTTTGTAAGTTTTCTTTTATGTCTTCACCTCTTACAAGGCACAACTATATGAGAGCAAATATTTACTAGTGCTAAAAAAAAAAGTTGTCTTCCAGCAACATATAAGTCCACTTCATTATTTAAATTAACTATTTTTAAAATTATAGGTTTTAGAAGCAGTTACATTAAATTTAATGAGAAAATTATAGGATATATCAAGCAAAAATTCAATGTTTGCAAATAAGACACCAACTTAAGTAGTTTTTATGGATATTGCATATTTTTCTTTGAAAATGAAATATGACAGACACATTCAAATTTTATCTTTAGCTTGAACTTCTCCCCTGAACTCCAGACTCAAGTATCCAATTCTGCATTCAACCCTTTCACTTGAATGTTCAATGGGCCACACAAATGTCACATGCCTCATCTCATTTCTGACTATTCCCTCTGGCCATTTTTCAAGCTACGAGTTAGATCATTTCTGACTGATGTTGTTCCTAATCAAATCATACCTGTAAATCCTTCCATTTTCACTCAGAGCAAAACTCAAACTCCATGCAATGATCCCTGAATTCCTCCATGATCTGCCCTTAATTCCTTACATCACTACCTTCCACTGTCCTACCACACTGTTGTGGCCACTCCATGTACCCTGGTTACACCTGATATTTTTCTATTTCAAGATCTATGCATTTGTCTTCTCTTCCTGGTGCACTCACCTATCAGTACTCTCCATGACTTCGTGCCTCACATTTGTTTTCCTTTCTCCAAATATTACCTATTCGATGACTTCTTCTTGATCAACAGGTAAAATTTTAAGCCCAATTAGAAATTTATCACCTTCATACTTGATTGTCCTCATATCACTTAGCAACATCTGATTTAGTTTTAAAATTATTTGTTTATTGTCTATCATGTCATTAGAATGTAAAAAAAAAAAAGAAAAGAAAAGAGATGCTTTGTTTATTTTATTGGTTGCTATATACCCTGTGGCTGGATAGATAGGAACTTAATAAATAGTTGTTAAGTGAATAATTATCAATTATTTGCAGATGAGAGGATACAGACACATGTAAAAATCCCAGCAGTTATCTTCTTTTGAATGTGCAGAAAGAAAGGAAAGGTGACCTGTGAAGTTAGCATTTTTGACTAAGAGAAGTATTTTCTACAAGTGCAAGAGTGTAAGTTTCTCTTTCTCTCTTTCCTCTCATTATCATTTTAGGATAAAAAGTTCTAAAGAGGTTATTACCTAAATTAGATAAGGTCTGTGGGTGTGTGTGCACACACGTGTGTGAGTGTGTGTGTGTGTGTGAAAGTACATGCAAATGTGCGTGTGTGTGGTTCATTTATTTAAATGGAAAAATTGCTCAGCCATTAACTTTCTGGTGTCAGTATACAAATCACCTATGAATTGTTTGGTATATCATACTCATGAAATAATTTTTAAAGTAAATATAGATTTTAGGCTTTATAAATCACAAAAGATGGCTCCAAGATTGTTCATTGTTGTACAATCCATCTCCAACTTTCCACTTTCTTGAACAGATAATCATAGTCAATTGCCTCATTCCTTATTTCCTCCCTCATTTCTCTGTTTCTTCCACTCCCTTCCCTCCATCTTTCCCTACCTTCCTTTTTTGTCTTATTCTCCTTCTCTAATATAATAATATTCATTTGAAAACTACCAAGTATTTCTACAAAAGTACATAAAAAGGAATAAGATAAATTAATCATTGTTTCAACCTTCTCATTCTTTTGTTGATCAAGATGTAACAGGATATTCAACAATTTAATATTTTAGCTAAAGTTGAAATAATTTTTTTGTCCATATGATTAGATTGGATTTTCCATCTACAATTAATTAAAGCCTAAATTAGATTATAAAAGAATCTAGAGTAATATTTCTTCACTGTGATTCAGGATGATGTATTCTTGTTTTAAGTTGGCATATTGAAAAGATGGTATTCCTTTCAACTGACAGTGTGAATGTGAGCTAAAGAGACAAAGGGTATTCACATTAAGCTTGCAGAGAAAGCGTAATCCAAAGAGCTTCACTGAAAGCAGGCAGGAAACTATCTACTCACTGACTGGCTTATATGATTTTCACAATTTGAATGTTGTGACCAAAATACTGAATATTTTAGTATTTACTGTTACAAAGCAAATATAAAACAATTAAGTTTGACTTTCAAATATGTTTTTGTGTTTACATTTAAAATATAAGGAAAAATTAGATTTAATAATAATTCTACGTAAGTCTATCATTAAGAATATTCGACACAAGTTAATAGCTAAATGCAGACTACCAATTTCTAAAGCAAAAGCAACATAAGAAAAACAGCTTTTCTCTCTAACTAAAAAATAAATTTTTAAAAATTGCAGGAGGAGATGGAGGCATGTGTTTACATATTTGGACAAAGACTTATAATGCCTTTCTATGATATAAGCTACAATAATTAAAGGTGGTTAACTCCAAAACCAAAAATAAATGATTATGCAAAGTACAATTGTCTCTCAGTATCCATGGGAATTTATTTCTAAGACCCTCTGCAGATAATCTGATGATACTCAAGTCCTTTTATAAAACGGCATGGTATTTGCCCATAACCTATGTACATCCTCATGTATACTTTAAATCATCTCTAGATTACTTATAATATGTAATACAATGTAAATGCAATGCAAATAGTTGGTACATTGTATTATTTAGGGAATAATAGCAAGGAAAAATAGTCTTTACATGTTCAGTGTAGACACGACCGTCCTAAGCCTAACTACATTTTCTATCCATAATTAGTTGAATCTTTGATGTGGAATCTGTGGCTATGAAGGGCCAACTGGATTACAAGGAGTAAATAATTATTTTTCTCTAAAGACAACACTACCTTCCCATAATCCACTTATAAATATGTTTTCTTTATTTAATGCTACATAACTTTTCAGGTCTCGATTGTCTTGTTAGAAGTAAAAGAGAATTTTGCTATTCTTGCTGAATAGATGGAATAATGCATCTCAGAACAAGGTATCATAAAACTAAGGTAATAAAATTACTAGGTATACTACCAATAAAACAAAGCAATACAAACTGTGAATGGTTGGTTTACTTTCCCAAAAGAAATCATAGTATCACACGTGAATTTACAAAAATTTTTAAATGTTTCCCTTGCATAATTGAAATTGTGTGTGTGTGTATTTGTGTGTGTGTGTGTGTGTGTGTGTGTGTGTAACTTTTTTACTCTTGGGGACATAATTATTATAAAGCCAACTCTGAAAGCATTTTTTCTAGTGTTTCGCCTGCCACACCATAAGCTTTATCAGTGAGCCAAAAATAAATAACCTAAACCTTTTATAATAGCTGTCACTAGAAAGCTAAACAAAGTCACCATTCATCTTACTCATAGTCATTTTACCCTTTAGCAGATGTGTTCTTTGAACAAATTTATTGGCCTTATGAATAAAGATTAGCACTACTCTGTTCCACTCTGTTGGGAAGAATATTATTCTACTGTAAATGGACACAACATCCAACTAAATGAATGTTTACAAAGGGAAAAAGCATATTCTTTGAACTAAGCTTTCTGAATACCATGTGGAATTGGCTTTCTCAGGGATATTTAATGAATATGTAATATTCACCACCATCCACCTCTGTAAATATGTGCATAAAAGAGAATTACATTTTCAATTATAATGTTATACTGAGCAATTCATAACTGAATTTAATAATATTTATAGTTACAAAGATATTTATATGCATCATAATATTATTTGTTTTAATATTTATTCTTTGGTTATAATAGTTTCTAAACACTCATACATATTTAAACATGTATGACTTATGAAGAATTGTAAACAGTTCCCCTTCTTTTACTTCCAAGAATAAAGGTATATGTTGAAATACAAAATTGTAATTGTTTTTGGAATATTAAATATACTGTATTCTCATCACTCATCTACATTTATTTTGAAAGTCATTAGTCATTTACAATTTCATATGTAAACTGAGTGGCTCAGGTAACCAGGACAGTGTTCATCTCCACTGTTTAGCCCCTTCTCTTCTGTAGACATTCAATAGTGTGGCAAAGAAGTGAGCTCCTGTAAGGATATGTGTACCATTTTAATTACATATGCCTAAAAATAATTAAATACATTTAGTATATAATCATGTAAATATGTGCACTTCCCCATAAAAATATATGAACTATTTTAAGTTTTAGTATTAACAATCACCAATTAGGAAATGCTAATTTATGTGTAACATGATGCACACATTTTGCAAATAGGTTTTCAGACCAAGGTTTTGAGCTTAAAAGCTACAGATAATTGAAAGAAGGAAAATAACATACCTTTGGCTTTCTTTGCCTGTGAGCATTAAATAACATGGAAAAAACAGAAAACATTTGATTTTCCAATATCTGCTTCATTCTTTTATGATGGGTAAGAGAGGTGAATGTTTTTCTTGAAGTATTTTATAGCCAAATAATGACTTGTAACTGATTCTGATTAATGTTCATGCCAAGGACAGTGAACTGAACTGAAAACACACAAGTTCCTGACCTGGCTAAAAGGGTAAGGTATCTTAGATGGCTTCCCAGGGATTGTGGAGCATGAAAAAAACTGTGTAATCTGCTAGTTTCTCTCTCTCTAATAGAGATATGCATTGGAGTTATATGCTAGGACATCAAACAACAGTTTTAGATCTTTCCCTTACAATTGCACTTCAGATGTTAATAGAGTTCATAAGGGAAATTGCTTTGTTTTATGTTTAAATATTTTAAAAAGCATTACAGTGAGATAAAGTTGCTTTTCTCTGTAGAAGATGTATGAGGTGGCCAGAAAAATAATATAATTTTTTTTTTTATTTGGAACCGTGTTACCCAATTAAACATTGCTTCATATAGAGCTTGAGGTATTTCGACTTCAGCACAGTTTGTTTTCAGGTGAGAAGGTTCCTGAAAGCTTGTAAACACTTAAAGGTCTTTTCCAAGGTCTTCATGCATCAAGTCAATTACCTATAATTTTTAATCTTTAACTTATTATATCTGAGGCTAATTTGCATTACTCTACATTTGTCAACATTAAATTTCATTTGCCACATGTCAGCCTATTTAAGTAGCAAATTCAAAATGTATTGTAATATACTAGATGTAATTTGAGCATCACTATTTAGTAATTTTCCCCCAATCTCCACATTGAAATGTCCCAGCATATCAAGAAAAAGTTAACTGTCTAAAACAAAAAAATGGGAGGAAAAAAATAGAATTTGTATCAGAATGCCTTTGATTGAAAATACTTATGCTTATAGATTTTTAAAAAACTAGCCACACTATTATTTCATTGAACAGTGGTGTAGCTCTCCTTGAAGAGGTCCTTCACATCCCTCATAAGTTGGATTCCTAGGTATTTTATTCTCGTTGTAGCAATTCTGAATAGGAAGACATTCAGGCAGCCGAAGGAAACATGAAAAAATGCTCATCATCACTGGCCATCAGAGAAATGCAAATCAAAACCGCAATGAGATATCATCTCAGGCCAGTTAGAATGGTGATCATTAAAAAGTCAGGAAACAACAGACGCTGGAGAGGATGTGGAGAAATAGGAAAGCTTTTGCACTGTTGGTGGGAGTATAAATTAGTTCAACCATTGTGGCAGACATTGTGGCAATTCCTCAAGGATCTAGAACTAGAAATACCATTTGACCCAGCCATCCCATTACTGGATATATACCCAAAGGATTATAAATCATGCTGCTATAAAGACACATGCACACGTATGTTTATTGCAGCACTATTTACAATAGCAAAGACTTGGAACCAACCCAAATGTCCATCAATGATAGATTGGATTAAGAAAATGTGGCACATATGCACCATGGATTTCTATGCAGCCATAAAAAGGGATGAGTTAATGTCCTTTGCAGGGACATGGATGAAGCTGGAAACCATCACTCTCAGCAAACTATTAGAAGGACGGAAAACCAAACACTGCATGTTCTCACTCATAGGTGGGAATTGAATAATGAGAACATTTGGACACAGGGCAGGGAACATCACACACCGGGACCTGTCAGGGGGTGGGGGACTGGGGAAGGGATAGCATCAGGAGAACTACCTAATGTAAATGACGAGTTGAGAGGTGCAGCAAACCAACATGACACATGCATACCTATGTAACAAATCTACACGTTGTGCACATGTACTCTAGAACTTAAAGTATAATAATAATAATAATAATAATAATAATAAACTAGCCACACTTATTTTTTGTTTTAAGTTTCAGTTTCAATTTGGCAACATTATTTTTAAGATGTTAAGTTTGAGGAGAAATCATAAACAGTTAATATTTACTGATAACATTAAAGAAACTGGTGAAATAACAATTGACAAGTTTGAAGTATTAAGCCTATAAATAAATAGAATAAATTATCATTAATATCAGTAAATTTTTACATTTAAAGCTTATTTCAATTACATTTAAGAAAAGTAAATCATGTACTTTGCTATTGAAGGAAAATATAAATATAGCCACTGAGAAAAATTTATAACAAAATTATACAAAAATACAAATCAGGAAGATTTGATTATATGCAGATAAGTCTTAAAAAATAACTAATATTTATAAAACTGTTTTAGATATTTGCAGATTTTAAGAGGGAGTAAGATTTCCAAATAATTGGAAAATGTACTCATAACATATCATGCCTATGTGAATATTCTGATTGCAATTTAAAGCTATTTTTAAATGTAAAATAGGTGTAGAAGAATATGTCATTGTCTTACTACAGGAGGAGCCAGTATTGATAGAATGTTCTTGGAATGAGTCTAAGCTAATGCATTTAAAAGATTAAGAAAATCTATAAAAATATGTCATCATTTTGGAAGAATTGCCAAGTAACCAGAGTTATTCTCAAATAAAGTACATGCACGCAATATACATTTTCTGCAGCTTAGTTGTATATTTTAGGGATTATTAAATTTTGATCAGAGGTGAATAAAAACATATTATAGAAATATATATCTTCCCAAAAGAATTGAAAGCAGGAACTTGAACAGATATTTTTTACACTCATGTTCATAGCAGTATTATCCACAATAACCAAAAGGCAGGAGCAAACCAAATGTTCATCGGCATATGAATGGATATACTATAAATATATGTACATGAATATTATGAATACAAGAATAGTATTTAGCCCTAAAAAGGGAGGGAATTCTGACACTTTCTACATGAATGAACCTTGAGGGCAATATGCTAAGTGAAATAAGCTGGTAACAAAAGAAAAATGCTCATGATTCCATTTATATGAGGAAATGAGATGAGTCAAATTCATAGAGACAGACAATAAAATACCAGATGCCAGTGCCTGGGAATATGGTGGAATTGAGAGTTGTTGAATAGGTACAGAGTTTCAGTTTTGCAAGATAAAGAAAGTTCTAGAGGTAGACAGCGGTGATGGTTGCACAGCAAAGTGAATATACTTCATGCCACTGAATTGTACATTTAAAACTAAACCGACAAATTTTAGGTCATGTATGTTTTTTCACCCATGAAAATGTATATAATCTATCTATATTTACATTTAATAGTTTTATCAGTTTATGTTAGTTTAATATTTGAGTATTGTACTATTAGATATTCTATGTATTTCATGTTATTAGGTTGGCGCAAAAGTAATTCGCATTTTTCGCGTTGTTGAAATTTGCGGTTTGATACTGGAATACATTCTTAAACAAATGTGGTTATGTTATATTTCATTTCTCTTTGAGCAATTTTCTTGTTAGAGTTCAAATGGGTCGTGAAGCAGCAGAGACAAATCGCAACATCAACAACACATTTGGCCCAGAAACTGCTAATGTATGTACAGTGCAGCGGTGGTTCTAGAAGTTTTGCAGAGGAGACAAGACCTTGAAGATGAAGAGCATAGTGGCTGGCCATCAGAAGTTGACAATGACCGATTGAGAACAATCATCGAAGCTGATCCTCTCACAAATACATGAGAAGTTGCCGAAGAATTCAACGTTGACCATTCTATGCTTGTTCAGCATTTGAAGGAAATTGGAAAGGTGGAAAAGCTCAATAAGTGGGTTTCTCACGAGCTGAGCAAAATTTTTTTAAAAGTGGTCGTTTTAAAAGTGTCGTCTTCTCTTATCTATTCCCAACTTAAAGACTGTATATATAGTTAAGAGGAAAAAATGATCTAAGAACATCAGTGAAGATGTCACAAATGAGCATCATTTATATGTGGTCAATTTATTGAAATCTGAAGTATTCAACATATAATATTAAAAAGGTGTATTTGGAAAAAGCAAAGAATATAGATACTTGCCTCATGACCTATATAAAAATACACCTAGTATGTTAAATAATCCTATGTTTAATATTCGTGTTTAAGAAACAGTATAACATATATGCAATTACTATCACACAATTGGTGGTAAAAATAAAAGGAGAGAAAATATCTAGGAAGCAATGCTATTAAATTCTGGATTTAATTTGGTCCAACATACAGTTTGTATTTATCAACAAACCATGAATATTATTTTATGTTTTTATAGATGGTAAATATACTATGTTTATTTTAGCTCATTGTAATAAGATTTATTTGTGCACTGAAAAATATCTAGCAAATAAATACTTATTTACCAGAACATTCTTTTCTCCTAAAGCAGATTATCTAGTAAGTTCCACTGAAATGTTTAGCTGTCATTTGTCTCATTCTATTTTTTCTCTATCACTTCTTCTTTTTTATTTTTAAGTTTTAAAACGTCACTATGTTTCCCTCCACTCAGAATTTTCTCTTTTCTTACTTTTTTATTCTCTCATGACAGCATTATGTAATTACACTATTGATAATCATAAAGTCGAGGAACAAGAGAAGTTGTTCCACATAGGAACAAAGTGAGCAATATTCTGAGTATTTGTACAATAAACTAAATATTCCTTTAAAGCAATGGAAGGCAGAACTTGTTTTACTCGGTGACAGTGATTACACACACACACACACACACACACACACACTCTTCTCTCTGTCTCGCTCTCTTGGTCTCTCTCTCTCTTTCTGTCAAAGTAACACTGTGTAGATATATATTACTTTTTATAGTACACTAGTGATTTTATCGCAGCTAGTACAGCACCCAAATGACATACACCGGGAATAAACAGCCTCCACAAGCTGCTTAAAGACATCGTTAAGTTTTTCACTTTTTACAATGAAGTTTCAATTTCTCATGTGATTTCTAGGGACACATGTTGACCAAAGTTTTGGAAATGGACATGAATCTTGGTCTCCATTATCTTTCAGAAGCTGTCAAAGGCAGTTTTCCTGTACATGCAATCCCATTGAATTTTCCCACTGCACTGTGGGCTTCCAACGTGACTACATCAGGAAGTGGATATACGTGGTAGATGCCTTTTTAAAGAGAATTTGTATTCAGATGAGATTCACTTAAGCTAAAAATATTTATTTTAAAGCGTACAATTCAGTGGCATGTAGTACATTTGACATGTGCTTGAAAAACAAATCTATCAAGCTCCAAAATACCTTAATAGTCCAAAAATAAAATTATATTTTCATTAAGCAATCTCTCCCCACTTCTCCCTCCTCTCAGTCCCTGGAAGCCATTAATGTGCTTTCTTATGGATTTACCTATTATGAATATTTTGAATAAATAAAATCACACAATATGTGACCTTTTGGATGTGTGTTCTTTCATTTAGCGTTATGTTTTTGAGGTTCATACACAATGTAGCATGGGTCAGTAATTCACTCCATTTCATAACTGAATAACTTTCTCTTGTATGTTTATAACACAATTTGTTAATTCATTGATCTGTTAGTGGATGTTTGGGCTGTTTCTACCTTTTGACTATTGTGAATGGTGCTGCTGTGAGCATTCTTATACAAGTATTTGTTTGAATCCCTGCCTTTTTTTTTTTTTTTTTTTTGAGATGGAGTCTCCCACTGTCTCCCAGGCTGGAGTGCAGTGGCGCCATCTGGGCTCACTGCAAGCTCCGCCTCCCGGGTTCCCGCCATTCTCCTGCCTCAGCCTCCTGAGCAGCTGGGACCACAGGCTCCGCCACCACACCCGGCTAATTGTTTTTTGCATTTTTAGTAGAGACGGGGTTTCACCGTGTTAGCCAGGACTCCCTGCTTTAAATTCTTTGAGTTGCATAACTAGGAGCAAAATTACTTAGTCATGTGAAAATTGCATGCTTAACTTTTGTGGAGCTAACAAAACCTTTTCCACTGTGGCTGAACCACCAGACATTCCCACCAGCAATGTGGGGTGGGAGGAGTCAGTTTCTGCACATCCTCGCCAACAATTGTTTTTTTCTTTGTTAAAAAGTTGTAACAGTCCTAGTGAGTATAAAATGGTTTCCCATTCTGACTTTTATTTGAATTTTCCCAGTGACTGCTGACGTTGCATATACTTTCATGTGCTTATTTGCCATTTGTGTATCTCTCAGAGAAACATTTATTCAAGTCTTTTTTCATTTTATATTGAAAAGTTTATCTTTTTGTTCAGGAGTTATAAGAGTTATTTATATATTTTTGTACTAGATCCTTTTCAAATACGTGATTTGCAAATGTTTTCTATTATTCTATGTTATCTATTCTCTTTCTTAATAATGCCATTTGATGTATACACGTTTTAAATTTTGATGAATTCAACATATTCATTTGTTTATTTTGTTTCTCATGCTTTTGGTGTAATATCCAAAAATTCATCATGAAATCCAAGATTTCAAAAATATACTTCAACGTTTTCATCCAAGAGTTTTATAGCTTAGCTCTTTTATGTAGGCAGTTGATCCATTTTGATGTGTGTGTGTGTGTGTGTGTGTGTATTATGAGAGGTAGGGGTTCAATATCATTCTTTTGCATGTGGATATTCAGCAGCCTGTGTCCAAACATTTGTTGAAGACAGTTATTTCCTCACTGAATTGACTTGGGACCTTGTAAAAATAAATTGATTATAGATGTATGATTTATATTTGGACTGCCAATTCTATACTATTGATCTATAAGTCTATCCTCGTGCCAGTACAACATTGATCTGATTAATTTATCTTTGCAATGAGTTTCAAAATCAGGAAGTGTGATTCCTCCAACTTGTTCTTCTTTTTCAATAATATTTTTGTGGTTCAGTGCCCATTGAAGTTCCATATAAATTTGGCAATCAGCATTTCCATTTCTAACAATAAAAAGACATTAGAAATTTGATAGGGGATTGCATTAAATCTGTAAATCACTTGGAGTACTATTGTCATTTTAACACTGTTAAGTCATCCAATCAGTAAGTCATCCAATCAGTGAATCCAGAACACAGGATATCCTGATATCCTTCCATTTCTTTAGGTCTTAATTTATCTTAGAATTTTGTTTTGTTTTGTTTTGTTTTTTTTAGCTTTCAGTGTGCCAGTCTTTAACCTCCTTGGTTGAATTTATTCCTAGGTGTTTTATTCCTTCTAATGCTATTGTAAAAGAACTATTTTCTTAATTTGTTTTCAGATTGTTCATTGCTAGTATTTCAAACAAAATAAATTTTTATGTGTCAATCTGGTATTCTGCAACTTTGTTGAATTTGGTTAGCTTTCATTTTTTTTTTTTTTTTTTAGAATTATGCATTTGTTTATTTTTAGACTTATTTGGAGATTATTTGGACGATCGTCCTTTTGGGAACTACAAGACAGGTCAAAACAGACTTCTTCTTGTTTTGAGAGTGAGGTATGTGTTGTTCTCCTGGTACGAGAAAACTGCACTAGGAGCCAGGGCTGCAATTTCCACAGGCCTTGCTGAGCTGGGACATGAGGGATAATAGGCTATAAGCAAAAATGCACCTTCTAACCAAAGTTTAGCAGCTCATTTCTTCATTAAGCACTCCTCTCATGGGTGTCAGTGTTCGATTTGATGCCAGAATTCCAAAAAGTTGACTCTATCTATTTCTGTCAACTTAATGGTTGCTTTAATGGATGAACAAATTATTGGAGCTTCCTACTCTGACATGCCCATGATGTTAGGGCTCATGGCAGGTATCTTTTTAGTGGAAGAATTTTCTGATCTCAGTTTCTGGACTATCTTTATTTCCTCAAAGAGATCAATCCATATATTTCCCTAGAGTAGATTTAAAACAAAAATCTTCATTTCTCTTTTCTACCATGTTATGATGGCACTTCATCCCAATGGTCACAAAGAGATATGATCTTTACAATTAACTCATCTCTAATCAGCTAATCGCACAGTTTCTTAAGCAGATTCTCTTTTCCAGGTTATGATTCACCTTGGCATTTGCTTTAGAATTCTCTGATGACATTTGGATAGGTGCTACTCAGAGGCCTTAACTCCTGGCTGGTGGCAGAAGTTGGGGTTGCGCTTACTGTAACTTCAAACGTATTTTTAATGTTGCAATAAGTTTTCTAAAATAAAGGCTATGTTTAATTATGTTATATCCCAAACAAAACTTTTCCTCAAGTTCTATTCATAATGTATCTCTAAGTCTATGTATATGTGGAAATAATAGATTTAGTAACTTAAAATATAGGAAATGATACACATTGAAGGCTACACAGATTTATAAGACTTTATAAACTTTATACATTTAGTATTTGAATTATCAAGCTAATTTATCAGAAATAAATCTTTCATATCTATCATATCAGATTATAAGGAAACATATAGCATTTCTAATGTTTTAAAATTGTGTTCTAGATTCAAATCTCAGCTTAATCTAGATTGATGGAATCTCTCTATTATCAGATCACATCTACATAACGTTAGGCATTTTCACTTAAGTCACTTAACTCATTCTGATTAATGCCTTTCTCCCCCAATCCTATGCGAGGATCCATGTGAGATCCAGGTTCTTGAGCATACGGCCTGTTACCCCTGCTGCCTAGCACAGTGCCTAACACATATATAGGCAAAGAGTTAGAAGGTTGAATGAAGGAAGAAAATTTGTGATCATATTTTTTTTTTCATTTTTCTTTTAATTTTTTTGAGGCAAGGCCTTGCTCTGTTGCCCAGGTTGGAGTGCAGCCGCATCATCTTGGCTCACTGCAACCTCCACCTCCCGAGTTCAAGTGATTCTCATGCCTCAGCCTCCCAAGTAGCTGGGACTACAGGTGTGTGCCACCATGCCCCACTAATCTTTGTATTTTTAGTAGGGATGGGTTTCACCATATTGGCCAGACTGGTGTCGAACTCCTGACCTTAGGTGATCCACTCTCCTTGGCCTCCCAAAGTACTGGGATTACAGGCATGAGCCACCAGGCCTGGACTTACATGTCTTTACTAATATAGCGGGGAGCAGACATTATTTAGTACTTAGTAATTTCAGCCATCTATCTGCACTGCAGGGCAACACTAAAAGTCCCAGCTCTCAGCATGTTAGGTGTCAAAGAGTTCTAACTCTTTGGGATTGTTTTATTATCAAGAATTAATAGAAGAGAATATGTCAAGTGTAGAAGAACAATTTAGGGTACAGAAGCCACCCATTTACCAATGTTTTTAAAAGTTTTACCATGGATATTTTCAAAGGTACACAAAGTAGAGTGACCTTTTAATGAACTGCGATGAAGTCATCATCCACTTATAAGCTCATCATCCACTTTCAAATATGTGAAAAATTTGCTGATTCCCTGTTTTCATTTGTTTGTTTTTGTTTTCTGTTTTTTTTTTTAATTTTGTTTTGTTTTGCTTTTAACTGGAGACTATGAAACAAGATTGAGACATAACAGTATTCTCTGCATGAACTATACATTATGCATTCATAACACATAAGGATGTTTTATCAACAAAATGAAAATAGCTTTTGAACACCTAAAAGCTAACAGCAATTCATTGACATAACAAGCAGTTTTTACTCAAATGTTCTTTATTGACTTAAAGTGATTTCTGCACAGTCGATTTAGTTAAATCAGGATTCGAACAAGATCCTTACTGCTTTGATCAGTATATATCCTAAAAATCTATAAATCTTCTCTCCCTTTTTATGGTTTTCGTGTTCTTGAAAAATTAGGCCATATGCCTCATGGAATCTCTCACATTTTTTGTTTGGTTTACTGCATTCTAATAGTGCCAATTCAAGACAAATGACATATTCCACTATCTTCTACATTTGCTACAAACTGATAGTTGGATTTTAGAATTACTTTCCTTTCAATATAGCTTATTAAACTGCAATACATCAGAAATCATGAGATGTATCTTGTCCTGGTCTTACTGATGGTATGATTAGTCAATGGATGTGAGAACTGACAGTTTGATGTATGTCAGTCTGATTGATTTAGTAATCACTTAGGACCTTGACTAGATGCACTATTTCACTTGTTATAATGAAGTAATTTTATAATTATAATTTTATCATGTTGTTATTTCTTCACTTATAACTGGAATTTTTCTACAAGGTCAGCTTTTCCCACCCACTATCTAATAACCCCAAAATAGAGAGTGTAAGTAAAGGACTGAATAAATGTTTGATTCTATTAATATCTTTTTACTTACCAGTTTTCAAAATAGTAAATCTGAGCCCACTACAAAAGTAACAATTAATTATCTTAATACAATTATAAATTGATGGGTTCTTATATATTTTGTGTTTTCTGATAAATTGCAGTTAATATTTTAATTTATTTTATTTTTGTTCAAAATGCGTTATTCTACACCAATAAGAGGTGTAGAATAAGAGGTGCTTCAAGTTATCTTCTGTTTCCTTATTCTGGCACCTATGGTGTTTGACATGTCCCTGATGCAGGCCTGACAATATGTTTTAGACTTACATATTTCTTCACCGGATTTTCAAGAGGCTGCTTTCTTCTTTGTGGTCAATAATATTTAGAAGCAAACACGTTGGTGCCAGGAGCTCCTGAATGCAGCCAGACTCCTACCTCATAGGAATTTCAGGTAAAATGTAGATCTAAAACTAAATGTTTCACATCAAAGATTCAAGAAGATAAATGAGAAGAATATTTTATGACATTAAGGTTGGCAAACATATTTTAAAGAGGAACAAGAAGGATAGAGCTTAAAGAATGGGATTTATAAAATGGACTACTTTAAAATGCCGAGCCTCTCTTCATCTGAAGACACAATAAAAGGATTGAAATTACAAGGCTTACAATAGGAAAAGATACTCCCTGTTCCATATGACTGTCAAAGGGATTGTATCCAGATTGTATACATAATTCCAATAACTCAATCTGAGTAATATAGACAAAAAATAGAACATGGGTGAAGGGTTTGAAGAGCACATCATAAAAGAATGTATATTATATATATATATTTATATTCATATATATTTATTTTTATATGAGTATAGTCAATAAGCCTGTGATGAGAATAAAAATCATTAATCATCAGAGAAATGCAAATTTTCAAAAAACATGAAAGACAACTATAGATCCAACCAGAATAGCTAACATTAGACTGATAATGCCACATTAGTAAAAATGAGGTGCCACACAATGTTTTATATTCTGCTGGTGTGAGCATATATTGGTACATGGGTTTCAAAAGGGTTTCACATTATCTTACAAGCACATATCCATTGAACTAGAATGCATTCCTGGGAATACAGTCAACAGAAATATACATGCATAAGAAGACATGTACTAGGATGTTGATACCAGCATTATTCATATGCAGAAACAATCCCTATGTTCACCAATGCCAGGATGGATAGTGTTTTATACTCCTGCAATAGACTAAAATATAGCAATGACGTTCAATCAAGTGTGAATATATACATCAACGTAAATGAAATTCTCAAATGTAATGTTTAAGGAGAAAAATGAAGCACGATAACAGACACTGTATATAGAATAATAAATGCCAAAGTAACATGATGATGGAAGTGAGGGTTGGAGGTGGGGGTCATGTTAAAAGGCACACGAGGAACACCTCTGGGAGATGCCTATGTTCTGTTTTATGGCTTAGGTGGTTATAATTCTTCTAGATGTGATACTTTATTTTGCCTATTCATTTGCTATTTGTTATGCCCTTAAATTTAAAAAAATACTTTGTCTATAGTTAGTTAAATTTGCATTTTTCTTTGTCACCGTTATATTAACAATAAGTACTAACATTCATTCAGCCGTATCTTAGTTTTGTAGATTGTTTTTATTTTACCATTAAATGTAGTATTTTTACATAAACACTAATAAATTGATAAAGAAGTTGAGATAGCATACTTGTTCCCTGTACCCTATTTATTTTGTTGCTTCTTAGTAAACTATTTTTATTTTGTCCATTACTTAATGCAATTAAATATTTACGTAAATTCATGTTCCCTTGCTTTTCTACAAAGGGATGATATAACGTTCCATTCAACATCTTGGATTTTGTTGTTGTAGTTTGTAATTGTTTTTATTTTTTACTTTGAAATATAGCTTGGAAGATTTGTCCCGGACTGCATATAAAAGACATCAGCATTTCTACATTCCACTGGAGGATTCTACTTGAGTAAATGTACCATAATTTATTGAGCTGGCCATTATTAATGAACATTTGTAAATTTGTTTGATATGCCTACAGATTATTTTACCAAATCTGATCAAAAGGAAATACATGATATCTTGTGGAATTTCCAGAAAATATTAAAAACAATGAAAAAGTAATTCATCTGAACATGTAGGACACAGCTAAAATACGTCTCAATAAAATTTTTGGATATAAATATTTATGTCAAATAAAAACAGTTTAAAACAGTTTAAATATTAGGAAAAACAGAAATGTAACAAAGTATTGAAAGCATAAATTAATCAGTATAAATGCAGTAATCATGAATGACAAAGTCAAAAAATGGTTATATATATTTACTAATATTTATTAGTAAAATTGTCTCTTCTGTATAATCTTTTCTGATTTTTCATGTCAATGGCATGCTAGCTTCAAACAAGTATTTGGAAACATTTCTTTTTATCCACGATGTTATGAAAGAGTATAAGTATAATTAAAACCTAATTCATAAATGCTTCTCGTAAAATTATGTGTATCTTTACATAATTCATAAAACTTCCTGGAAATTACATGGATCTTTACATAATTCATAAAACTTCCTGTAACACTATGTGGATGTGATACTTTAATTTGGTTTGCTCTGATTTGCAGACTATTATGAAATTTGCTTTATGGAAATTATTTTTTAAAGCTTTCTCATTCTATTGGGATTCATTTTAAAATGAAATATATTCATACCACAGTGTTATTTCACCTAGGTATTCACATGCATTTGCATACCCTTGTTCAACGTGGTATCTACTGATTCCCTCTGTTTTTTCGTTTTTGTTTTTTTGTTTGTTTTTGTTTCTTTGGTTTTTTTTTTTTGTTATTTCCCCCTTGCCAGTTCTTTGGTGTGTGTATATTTGCAGGATTTTTGCCCCTTTCTCAAATTTTTTTTAAACATTAGGAAATAATGTGTTTATTTTGTTAATTTTTGGAGTCATTTATTCATAATTAGTTCAAATTAGTATTTTCTCTTTTTGTTCATAATATTAAATTACTCAATCATCTAAAACCATAAAAAACATCCCTCAAAAACAAAACTAAACAATGGAAGATACTCTTGTGTTCTTTTCTTTAAAGTGACTTTAGACTGGGCGTGGTAGCTCACGCCTGTAATCCAAGCACTTTGGGAGGCGGAGGCGGGCATATACCTGAGGTCAGGAGTTCAAGACCAGCCTGGCCAACATGGTAACACCCTGTCTCCAATAAAAATACTAAAAAATTAGCCGGGCTTGGTGGTGCATGCCCGTAGTCCCAGCTACTCAGGAGGCTGAGGCAGGAGAATTGCTTCATCCTGGGAGGTGGAGGTTGCAGTGAGCCGAGATAGTGCCACTGCACTCCAGCCTGGGCAACAGAGTGAGACTCTGTATCAAAAATAAATAAACAAATAAAGCAGCTTTTTTTTGTCTTCAGTGTTCACATTTTTTGCACATCAATATCAACTATATTTTTGTTTTCTGTATTAAAATTGGCCATTTATTTATTTTTTTTAGAGTTTTAAGGTATGTCCTTTCAAAAATACATTCGTGTCTTCCTTAGTTTTATAAATTTTAATATAGTCATTTACTACTTGTTCTATTAATTATTTTTTGTGCTTTCTTATTTTACATTGATCATAACACATCTTCCATATATATGTATATATATGTGCATATATATTATATATATATATATTTCTCTTGAGTCCTTTACATATTTTTCTTTACTTCAAAATATTTTGTTTGATTTTTCTCCTTTCAACTCCGTTTTCTCTTACTGCAGTATTTATGGTTTGTTCACTCTAGGTTCATCATAAAATACTGATTCTTTAAAAATACCTTATTTTTTTCAGCCCATTTTTTATATCCTTATTTTCTCAGATCATATGATAGTTGAGCTTTCTTCATTCTGATGTATGCTATTTTTTTATAGCTCCTGCCACTATTTCGAATGTTCATCTTTTATTGAAATAGTATCATTTTTAGTATTTTAAGACATCATTTATTAAATTAGATGGGCATAGGGAAATACCCAGAAATCGAAAGAGTATTTGGATTGATATTGGATCTGATACTGTTAGTTGGTGACTTTAAACATCAGTGATGCTCCCCAGTTGTAGTAAACGTTTCTCAAAGTCAAGGGATCAAGAAGTTATTGGCCTAAGTACATCTTCAAGTAAGTCCAATGAGTCTTGAGACCTAATTTATATTTATTTGCCACATTCTCAAGTATAATTAGGACAGATATGCTTAGACGCTGACTAAGCACTCCAATTGATTTACAAAATATAGATGACATTTTGGTAAGAAGAGCAAAATTCAACCTCCCCCGATGTAATTTTCCCCAATTTCCAGGGAGCACACACTACAGTAGAGTCAGTATTACATCTTGAGTGGAATTGCAGAGATCAGTGGAACATTGATTACTTAGAGATTGCAAGCTTGCTAATCCTCCTGATATCCCTGCTCAAATAGACTGCATAACTGCTACGAAACCCAGACGGTTATTGTAAAATAAGACAGGAGACTACCACATATTTAACTAAGTGGTAGCTCTTATTGCAGACAGCATGTCATGTCAAGTATCTCTACGTTTTAGTATTTGACAATTGATGTGTAGTTACTGATCTGGAAAATGCCTTCTTTCCCATCAAAAGTTCTAAATTGGCTGGGTATGGTGGCTCACGCTTGTAATCCCAGCACTTTGGGAGGCTGAGGCGGGCAGATAACATGTGGTCAGGAGTTCAAGACAAGCCTGGCCAACATGTTGAAACCCTGTCCTTAATAAAAGTACAAAAATTAGCCCAGCATTGCGGTGCGTGCCTGTAGTCACAGCTACTCCAGAAACTGAGACAAAAGAATCACTTGAACCAGGAAGGTGGAGGTTGCAATGAGCTGAGATCGCACCACTGCACTTCAGCCTGGACGACACAGTGAGACTGTCTCAAAAAGAAAGTTCTAAATTAATTTTCATTTTCTTGGAATGGACAGTCATACCTAGGATACCCAAACACCTGTTTGCCTGGGACTGAGGGTTTCCATGACATAGAACTTTCAGTCCCAACACCAGGAATATCTTGGACAAGCTGAGACAGTTACCCTAGCTGTACTCATTGGTGACCTTGCTCAGTTGTTATTTTAATTCTCATGCTTTCTTTAATAATATATTCTTTAAAAAATACTTGATTATCTTGTCATTCTATAACTATGCATGATAAAGTTGGATACTGTAGGGGCTCTCAGACAAGACCCAGTAAGAAAGTCACAGTGAAAATCCTCAGAGTTTCTGAGCAAGACCATGTCTTCTGTGGCATGGAACTACTTGTGATGAAAAACACCTGCTGTCATGCTTCTTGGCATTAGTAATAACTGCGCAGCTAACAATGGGTCACCAAGTGTCTACACTCATCCATCATTTGCTGAATGTGGTTACAGACAACAACTCAGATGCTTTGAAGAGATGGAACTAAACACTGTATGAGGGGAAAGGTGCATTTGATATGAAACCTGGGCAATTCCAGAAGTTATAAGAAAGCTACATGAAAAGGAAGCATACGGAATGACACCTATCACTTTGTATTGGTATTTCTAACCCTGCCGGTATCTGTGGCATCATGGTAGTTCCTACACTGTACTGAGAGAGGAGAGTTTGTATCAGGTGTGATTCACAGGTGCATGGATGTAATTTTTTGTGTTAGCAAAATCATGAACTGATTCAGCACTGCGGCCTAACTCATGAGTGGCTCTAAATAACAAAAGGGAAATAACTCTTCCTGAGAACTCTTCCAAGCTGTGAACACGATTCTCAACAAGAGACATGATCCGAGATAAGAATATAACTGGGATTGTGACCTATGAAGAACTATTTTGTTGTGACTTTGAAAGAGTAAGATTTGAAAAATGAGGGACACTGATGTCAGAGAAAGAGGTGTGTGGATTGACATATGGGAGTGTACAGGGAATGGGAAGGTCACATCAATGCCCAGTCTCCTAGGAAGGACTCAGTTACCAGATCGTCCAAGTGAGTCCACTGGTGGATGTCATTCTGAGCTTTCCTTGGCCTCCAATGCTTGTGTCAAGGGCCCATGCATGATGTGGCGTTGGTGGCTGCAGTGAATGTTATTCAAGGGAGTAGCAGCACAGACTTCCTTTCAGGAAGAGCCACCTAACCAATGTCAGTGCTATATCGCAATATCAGTAGCGATCACTTTGAGACCTGAAAGGGCACCATCCCTTAGGGAGACCATCTTACCACGTAATGCTGGGTTGACCATAGCACACTTTATTTTTTTTCCCCACAAGGAGAGGGGGAACTTATGATAACTGGCAGTCAGTATTTTGGATCCGGCAAATAGTTCCACTGAAAAATAAACTTATTTTAGGTTAACGTATTCCACAATTGGCACATGGCTGTGTGCTGAGACCACAGCACTGGAATGCATCAAACATGGTACATATAAGACCAATGTACTGAATGTGCCAGATTGATAGCATCATGAAGTCCTGGCATGCTATCCCCCAGCATGTGGTGTATGTGCTGAACCAAAGGGTAAGTATGCTGCTATAATCCCAAGATTTTTTGTTAATATTTTAGCTAAAATATACAGAACAGAAAACAAAGATGGAGGAAGTATTGACCCCTTTCACCATTGCTCCTATCGACTTACTGTAAATGTGTTTTCATCCCTTCACCCTAGACTTTGGTGAGTTGTATATTCTGGGTATGAATGCTTCTACAAAGGGACACAATGAGTGCTTGGTTGTACCTAAAGTTATGATTCCCACGTAGACGATTCTAGGAACTCATATTGGCAGACTAAGAGGCAAAGGAAAAAGGTACCATGGTGGTATGGAAATCAGTATTGAACATTATGAGGAACTAGGACTGTTGCTTCAAAATGAGGCAAGGGAGAGGATCTGGTATGTGGAGTATACTAGAACATGTCTTGGTGTCTCCTTGCTTGGTGATGATCACAGTAATGGCTGACCAATGATTAGATAAACAAATCTCAGCCATCTTTAGGAGAAAGGCCTAGTTCACCCACAAAGGAAAGCATCCCAGAATAGTAGCAGGTCAACCATGGTGTTGGAGGAAGGAGTTAGATGTTGGTTATTGGTTATAATTTCTGGGCCAGTTGCAACAACCCAGACTAAAGTTTATCCCAACAACCTTCTCCCCCTTTTTTCTTTCAGTTGTTGAGAGTAGCACTGATTTGAAGAGCTAGGGATAGAGCAGACTTAGAAAGCATAAATGGACACGAGCAGTGCAGGGTGGGAGGTACAGAGGAGAGTTTACAGCGGCAAACACCACATTCCTTTAACCACACTGGTTCTGGCACAACTATGCTTGACAAGTCCCTCCACTTCTGTCCTCTCTTCAAGCATGCATTGTAGCTTTTATCTGTTATGATTTTGCTGAAGATGCAGAATGTTGCTTAGCTGCAGATTTGCAACATGAAAGTTCAGGGTAGTTAAGGTAACTGGAGGTACCCCTCAACAGAAGAAGGCAGAAAACTGATGAATAAATACTCAAGCCTCCTTTCTCTAGTGCAACAATTTTGAGACAATTTCTCCACATTTTCCTAAGAGACTTTCGAATGGGATTGAATTCCAGTTGCCCACAGTGGATACTAGGGTAGTAATACATTCTTTGATTGGCTTTTCTGACCCCCTGTCTTATTTCTCTAAACTCTTGTTTCTAGGACTTGAAGTGCCTCCTGAAGAGACAACTTGCATCCAAGTCTTTGTTCCTTGTGTCCTTTCACATTACCCCAAACCAAGTCCAAGGTTTTTTACATATCATTCCCTCTCTAAAAAATTTCTTCATCCTTTTATCATCCAACTGGCTTCATCACAGCTTAAATGATACTTCGTCAAAGAATATTTCCAAAAAATGTTACCATAGAATCCTGAAACATTGCTCCACATTTTTTTTGCTTAAAAAAGCAAAAGAAAAAAAACCTAACGTAAAAAGTATTTGCTGTTTAAAATGTTTTAAAACGTTTGTATTCTGATTTCCCTATATCTTAAACTACTTGCATAATATATTGTAATGCTCCATAAAATTTATTAAATAAATGACTAAATGTGAGTGAAGGAACAAATATTTTAGACATATACAACAGTATGAAACCACATATTATTTAATATTTACAAAAAATATACAATTTTTTTACAGTGTTCTTTTATCTTACTCATGGATATTTTATATCCATGAATATGAATATACAGCATTTCAATAGCTTCATTGAATGGCAATGTATAAACATATAAAAATGCACTTGCCTAAGTCATATCTTCAATTCCCAACTTATTAAAAAATTGTAATGTTCTCAATATTTTATGTAATAGAGCGCTGAGAAAAAAAACAGTATACGTGCATTTTGTGTAATTGTATGCCTTACAATAAAGTACTTAATGAAGAATTGCTGGAATTAACAGTGTTCATAGTATAATCACACATTAATGATGTCCAAATAAGGATTCAATAACATTTACTTAATAAAACAAAATGACTGGTACATATTCAAATGTCCTGGTTGAATACAGTACAGTTATATTGTTGCTGATTGTCTCAAAACGTGTTTTTCAATTTTTTTCTTTCAAATTAGGATTCAAGCAGGTTATACAAAGAATAGTCAGATCGTAAACCTCTTTCATTCAAAATTATTTTTTTCTGCAAACACACACAAACACACACAGACAGTTGATTTGCTAGATAAATTGGGGACATTTTTTCCATTGCATTGTCTCATATTTTTACCTGGCTGATTGCTATCTCAGGTCATCCATTTAGTTCTTTTTCTATACTTTTAAGTCTTCTATCTTTCATAATCCTAGTGGCTACTTAGATTCAGAATGTTTTAATTCAGTACAGAATAGCTCAAGCCAGTGTGGACTATCTTCCATTCCATCAATTAGGTGTGCAATAATGTCTTACTATTTTCATTTTATTCCAACGCTATGATGATTATTGGATTCAGATCATGTCAGTTTGATTCCCTCAGTAGAAAATTTCCCATATAACTATATCTAAGTGTTTTGTACCTAATCTTTGAGGATCATCATACAGATTTACGTTTCATTGTGCATGGGGAAAATGGTGTATTTTCAATATTCTTAATCTTTTCATTTTTTTTGGAAATAGTCTATCTAGAAATCTTTCCCTAATCAAATACCCAGCTATTGAGAACACAATATATAAATAAAGACATGATAGATGCTTTAATATTTTATTTATCAATTCTCAAGTAATGAGCTGGCAACTTAATGACTTTCAAAATAAGTAATGAGATTGATAATATGCCATGCCTTGATCACTATGAAGTCATTATAATCTTGAGATAAACATATATCTAATATGAGTGAACCCATTTCCCTTCATTTTTTTGAGGTTCGAATTTGCCATCATAGGACGGTGGGAGACCTTCTAGGTAGGCTCTTGTGTGCTTTTAAGATGACCTATTAGTCTATGTTCCCTTCCTTGATATTTTGCTCTATAAGATGTTCCAGGATTATATGCCTCCCGAAGAGAAAGTATGTTCTCAAACACCAGAAATATTTCAACAGAAGATATTACCATGTAATTGATTTTGGTGACAGTACTCACTTATCATTAAGTGTTGTGCTCGATGATCTGTAAAAAAACTTGAAAAAATTTAAACTGAAATTCAAAGATTTTTAAATAAAAACATATTTCATAGTAAATAAAAATATGTTCCAAGTGCTTTTCCTAAATATCCTATAGGAGAACTGGAAACAGATATTACTCCAAAAAGCCTTGGTTTTTGCTATGTATTATGTAAGTTGTTATTAATAATCTGATCACTAGTGATGCCATTACTATTGGTTATATTTGCTTTTAAATGCATTTAGTGAACAGGATTAGAAAACTTATATTCTAGGACTTCACGAATTCAATTCGAAATTTCTGATTTAAGTTTATACGTTTTCTGTTTCAGCTTCCTTGATTTCATATGTCTTTTATTTTTATACAGAAAATCTTGATGTTACTATTATCTCTGTAGTCATTTACTTTTCAAAATATATATAATAATAATTTCAGAGTAACAATAAACCTATTAAATATATTTGAAAGTTTAATAATTGTATCTGAGTTCTTTGCCCATTTTGAAATTGCATCATTTTGTTTCAATTAAGTTTAGGAGTTCCTTATATATGTCAGAAATTCGAGCAGGTATAACAAAAGATGCTCAACATTGCGAACCATCAGGGACATGCAAATCAAAATGATGATGAGATATTTGTCACCTCACACCTTACATTCTTTTATGATGCCTATTATTTTATAAGAAATATAACAGGCCGGGCGCGGTGGCTCACGCCTGTAATCCCAGCACTTTGGGAGGCCGAGGCGGGCGGATCACAAGGTCAGGAGATCGAGACCATGGTGAAACCCCGTCTCTACTAAAAATACAAAAAATGAGCCGGGCGCGGTGGCGGCGCCTGTAGTTCCAGCTACTCGGGAGGCTGAGGCAGGAGAATGGCGGGAACCCGGGAGGCGGAGCTTGCAGTGAGCCAGGATCGCACCACCGCACTCCAGCTTGGGCGACAGAGCGAGACTCCGTCTCAAAAAAAAAAAAAAAAAAAAAGAAAAGAAATATAACAAGTGCTGGCAAAGTTGTGGAGAAATTTCACTTTGTATACTCTTGGTGGGAATGTAAAATAGTGCATCTACTATGGAAAACACTACAAATGTTCCTCAATAATTTAGAAATGGAATTAACATATGATCCGGTAATCCCACTTTATGGCATATAGTTAAAAGAATTGAAGTCAGAATCTTAAAGAGCATCTATACTGCCACTCTTTATTGTGGCATTATTTACAAAAGCCAAGACAGGGAGACCACTAAATATCCATAAACACGAGTGTATTAAAAACGAGTGTTGTATATACATATAATGGAATAATATTTAGCCTTTAAAAAGAATGAAATCCTACCATTTTGACGACGTTAATAAGCCTGGAAAACATTTTGCTCCGTTAAATGAATGAGCCCCAGAAGGTCACAAACCGCATGGTTCCTGTTACATGCGGACTCCAAAATATTCCGCTCTGCAGAAGCAGACAATAGAATGATGGTCACCAGAGGATGTTGATAAAGAATATAGGGAGGTTTTCTTCAATGAGTATGAAGTTACAGTTATATTACATAAGTAAGTTCCAGAGATCTTCTATATAACATAAAACCTATTGTTAAAAATAAGATTTTTGTGTGCTTAAAAAATTAAAAAATTAAGAAGGTAGCTATCATTTTAAGTGTTCTTACCGAAAACAAACAACAAACAAACAAAGGGAAACCAGAAAACCTTCTGAGGTGATGGTTCTGTTTATTACCTTGATCGCGGCAATGGTAAGCTATGTATGCATGTATTCAAACTCATCAAATTGCATGCATTAAGTACGTGCAGTTTTTCATGTACCAATTATACATGGATAAATCATGTACCAATTAAATTTTCATAAATTACATTTTGATAAACTATCAATTTGTGTGTGTGTGCGTGTGTGTGTATGTGTGTATACATTTAGAATTCCACAGGGAATTACATCAAACATGTTCTGTTTAAAGTCCGTTGAATAAATTGCTTTCACCGTGTGTTTAAGGACAAACTTAATACAAGGTTAGATAATTTCTTTCAATTTTCTTTTAAACTATATATATTATATTTATTTATTTTGAAACAGTGAAGAGTATGAAATATGACTTTTATTTCTGTGTTTACTTTGAAACAGAGCCTGGCTCTCACCCAGGCTGGAGGGCAGTGGCACAGTCTTGGGTCACTGCAACCTCTGCCCACTGGGTTCAAGCTATTCTCCCAACTCAGCCTCCCAGATAGCTGGGATTACAGGTGCCCACCACTACGACCAACTGATTTTGTATTCTTAGTAGAGATGGGGTTTCACCATGTTGCCCAGGCTGGCCTCAAACTCCTGACCTCAATTGATCCACCTGCCTAGGACTCCCAAAGTGCTGGGATTACAGGCGTGAGCCAACACGCCCAGTCATTGTAGAAGTAAATCACAGTAAATTAGGAACATTTAGTAGATCTAGCTTATTAAAATATGCCAGGAATGAATTAATTTCAAAGAGAAGAGTAATATTGAATGGAATACAATGCTGCTCCCTTTTGTTTAGTGCAGGCAATAGTTAATCCAATATCATAAAAATATATAGGATGAAGGAGAAATAAGAAAAAGGTAAATTGGTTATTTAGAGCATTAAATAATTGATATATACACATTATATTTTACACATAAGCTTGTTATACAATATTTCCCTTTGGAGTGCTATTCGTTGCATGATATTTCAAATTTCAAAGTAATATTCAGTCACAGGTACTACTAAAGGTACCTGAAACAGAAGTGCACCTTCAAGCAAAGACTTTTCGTTTTGGAGCGTTAAGTGGTGCAGTAATGTCACAGACTTCTAGGAGTAAAGAAATCAATCAATATCTTGGTTATATAGCAGAGGCACCCTGGGATTTATCTGACAAGTGATGAGATCTCAGCCATTTTTCCTGCTATTCCTCTACAACTCTATTTAAACTCTTCAATAGGAAATCTGGCCAAAAGCAGCAAAAAGAAGAAGAGAAAGAGTATGAAAAAAATAGAAGTCAAATGCTAAAAAATAAAAGTAACAATGCACGTGAACTCTCTGACCTGAAATAAAAGGGGGAAAATGTACAAAGTATGGTGCTGAACAAAGCCTCAGTGAAATAAAGAAAAAGTTTTGGTTTTGCTGTCTGTGCAGATGGCTTAGTATATCGCATTTTACTATAGATACTTTTTTCAATACGTTCTTCATTTCACTGAAAGCTTATGTCCATAATCAGCTTCACTAAATGTTCTGCAGAATTTCTAAAGCAACTAGGTATTACCCAACAATAATCTAGTCGTATATAAATCATATACTGTACTTGAAGGTTTTGGAAATAAAATAAAGCACATGCTCCAAAAAACTTACAAGGAATTAGAATTTTCAAAATATTAGACCAAGAACTATATTGAGAAAAATATTTACTCTTTTGATTTGCCCTTCTTTAGCCAGCTGTAATTAATATTATACTTACTATTTTGAAAATATTTAATATATTTTCAAGTTCTGTGAAATGTGCAAAATGTTTAACATTTGAAAATATCTAATATCAGCACTATATTAAAATACGTATTCTTATACAGTAAGTCTTTGGTCAAAAAGATATGAGATCAGATTGTAATAAGGAACAAGGAAATAAAGGCAATGATTTTTTTCTTTTTTATTGAGATACATTACTTACAGTATAAGGCACAGATCTTAATTGTAAAATTCAGTACATTTTACTTATTTATATACCATGGCACCACAACTCAAATGATGAAAATATTTCAAGCTTCCCAAAATACAGTTCCATAATTTTTCTGATCAACAGCCTCTTGATCATTCCATTACTGGTAAACATTTTTGGGATTTGTTTCACCATGTTAGTATTGCCTGTTTTTGAATATCATATAAATGGAAACTTAACACTATGTAAAATTCATCCATAGTATTGTGTCAAACTTTAAATTTCTTAAGTTTCTTTGTTATAAATAACAACTCTGGCTTTCCATTGGTCTTTACATAAAAAGCTTTATTGAGATATAATTGAAATATGTTCCACTGTACAGTTTAAGTGTTGACACATGAATACTGCTGTGGAACTCTCACCAAAAACCAAGGTGAACACGTTGATCACTCCCAAGACTTTCATTGTCTCCTTGTAATCATTTTCTGTCATTCTCCCAGACCAGCCTTCCTTCCTGTTAAGTTACATGTGGCCTAATGCTGCCTCTGTACTTTGAGTTCCTAATTAGCAAACTGCAGTCTAATTTAAGAGTATATTCTCGTAACAAATAGCTGAGTCTCAGCCAGTCACAGGCTGCCAACTGATCAGACCATGCCCATATAACGCAAATGCAGACCTGTGACCAGTTAAGTTGTTTCTGGGCATCCCTTTTTTCTTCTGTCTGTAAATATGACCTGTCCACATTGCTGGATGGAGATAGCTGAATCATTCTTGGTTCTGAGGGCTTTTACTCAAGTAAGCTCTGCTAAATTTAATTTGTTAAAAGTATTTCTTTGGCCAGGTACGGTGGCTTGTGCCTGTAATCCCAGCACTTTAGGAGTCCAAGGCAGGCGGATCTTGAGGTCAGGAGATTGAGACCATCTGAGCTAGCACGGTGAAACCCCGTCTCTACTAAAAAAATACAACAACAACAACAAATTAGCCGGGCGTGGTGGCAGGTGCCTGTAGTCCCAGCTACTTGGGAGGCTGAGGCAGGAGAATGGCTTGAACCCGGGAGGCAGAGCTTGCAGTGAGCTGAGATCATGCCACTGCATTCCAGCCTGGGTGACAGAGCAAGACTTTATCTCAAAACAAATAAACAAACAAACAGTATTTATTTTAACACTAGGAAATCACTAATCTGCTTCCTCGTGTTATGGATTAGTTTGCATTTTCTAGTATCTTACATAATTCAATCACAGAATATCTACTTTTGGGGTAGAGCATCAATGCTCAGTATGATTACTTTGAGATTCATATTTGCTGTTGTATTTATCCATAGTTCGTTACTTTTTATTATTGAGAAGTATTCCAATATTTTCGTATACTAATAAATGTTTATCCATTCCCCTGCTGATGGACATTTGGGTTGCATTAAGTGTTTGACTATTGCAAATAAAACTGCTTTGAATATTCACATACATGTTTCACAAGGATGTATGCATTAATTTCTCTTGAGTAAACACCCAGGATTGAAATGGCTGGGGCATAAAGTATATTTACTTATATAATGTAGTTACTAATCAACTACCTGACTGTTTTCCAAGTGGTTTTAATTTATATGTTCTTAATGAGTAATGAGATGGCTATCAACTGATAAACTTATTCACTACATATACATATATGTATATCTTTTTGTCTGAGGAGGCTGTTAAATACTTTGCCACCTTTAATTGGGTTGTTTGCATGCAAGTTATTGATTTGTGAGTGTTCATTATGCAGTTTAGATTCATGTACTTTGTAAGAAATACATTTCTTTCTGTTTGTGGATGGCTTTTTCATTGTTTAAAGGTATCCTTTGAAAATAAAAAGGTTTTAATTTTACTAAGCACAATTTTTGATTACATAGTGAATGCCTTTTATTATCTACTTAAGAAATCTTAACCAAGCCCATGTGCTTTTTGACACCAATATGTCCTCTCTCATAGAGAGTCTATTTAAACTTCTGCCCACATTTTATTTTCTTATTTGTTTGTTTTCTTATTATTAAGTTTTGAAAGATTGTCATGTATTCTGAATGTCAGTCTTTTATAATTCTCTAAGAATATCTTACTGTGATCATGGTTGTACAACTATGTGAATATAATAAGAACCAATGAATTGTACTATTTAATTTGGTGAATTTTATGGTGTGTAAATTATGTCTTAATAAAACTGTTTAAAACCCTATTCATTTTCTTAGAGGCATCTTTAGAAGAGCAGAAGTTCTTAATTTAAATGAAGTAAAAGTTCTCTTTTTTAAGCTGATCATAGTTTTGTTGTCATACTTAAGAAATGTTTGCTTAGGCCGGGCACGGTGGCTCAAGCCTGTAATTCCAGCACTTTGGGAGGCCGTGACGGGCGGATCACAAGGTCAGGAGATCGAGACCATCCTGGCTAACATGGTGAAACCCCGTCTCTACTAAAAAAAATACAAAAAAAAAAAATAGCCGGGCGAAGTGGCGGGCGCCTGTAGTCCCAGCTACTCAGGAGGCTGAGGCAGGAGAATGGCGTAAACCCGGGAGGCGGAGCTTGCAGTCAGCTGAGATCCGGCCACTGCACTCCAGCCTGGGCGACAGAGCGAGACTCCGTCTCAAA